>NC_037688.1:73725100-73928035 GCF_003255815.1 Theropithecus gelada
ACGACGCGCGGGAGGAGGAGGAGGAGGCCGCCCCGCCGCCGCCGCCGCCGCCGCCGCCCCGGCTCGCCGCCGCCCGCCAGCCGGGCTCGCAGCCCCGGCCCCCGGCCGCAGGCGAGGCCCAGGCCGCGGCCGACATGAACCACCAGCAGCAGCAGCAGCAGCAGAAAGCGGGCGAGCAGCAGTTGAGCGAGCCCGAGGACATGGAGATGGAAGGTGAGACCTGCGGGCCGGCCGCGGCGGGGCCGGGGGGCGCCTTTCATTGTGGCCGGGGGAGCCGCGGGAGCCACGCGAGGGGCTCGCCATCTTTAACCAGGCCCCGGGCGGCCGCCGGGCCTCGGCCTGGCCTCCCGGCCCCGGCCCGGCGAGGCTGCAAAGTCATGCCGGGTCCGCGGGTGACGGGCGGCCGCCGGGGCCCCGGCCCCGTGCATTGTCCCGACCCCACGTCCGCCGGGCCTCCCCGGCACAAAGCGCCCGGAGTTGTAAAATTCGAACGCTCCGGCCGCGGAGGGACGGAGGTGTTTTCTCACCCAGGTTGGGAGGCGGGCTCCGGGGACCGTCCCGGTTCTGGGGCGTCCGGTTGGATCTGGTCTGGCTGGGGAACTCCTGATCTCCCCGGGCGCGGGGCTCGCCCGCACCTGCTCTGGTCCGCTCCCCCGAGGGCGCGCCGTGGCTCGGAAGCGCTCCTCCAAATCACTTTCTAACAGCACTGCCTAGCGTCGGGCTTACATTCTAAAACACCTGCAAGGAACGCAGATGTTGTCAGGCTTTGGACTGGCCCAGAGTTCTGATCCGGGCGCTGTTGGTTTCCGAATCCACCTGTTTTTCTGGGAGTTTGGTACCTGGCAGTGTGTGGTGCAGCCAGCATCCGGCCAGGTGTGCGCTTGCAGCCGTGCGAAAGCCCCGCCGCACATGGCTGCCTGCATCAGAATCAAACCTGACTCGAACGGTAACTCGGTTTTCTGCCGATGTGGCAGTAATTTTCCAGGGCACTGTAGTTTGAGGTATAGAGTCTTGGTTATAAAGGTTGGATGTAAAGAACACTGTAAAGAGAAGGGTGTTGGATTTACGGAGTTGGTCATTGGAAGGCACTTTTTCTCCTGGCCCATTCCACTGAAACAAAGCAAAGTCCGAATGGTCTTTAAAAAGTTTTCTTACCTACGTGACGGGTTCAGGCTGTCGGGAGTCAAATGGAGGCCACCTGAATGAGAAGGGCGTGGAATGCTTTATTCTAGTTTTACTTTTAGCAAGGGATCTTGGGTTGCGTCAATGAATGAAGCTCCAGGGGAGCTCAGGAAAAGCAGTGTTTAGTCCTGTGCGGTGGCTCCAAGTGTGGGGCGCTGCACACCGGTTGGTGGGAACACTTAAGCGTGACTGGTGTTCCCCTCTGTATGACTTACTGCCAGTAATTGGATGGTCACTGAAAAAATGGCTGGCCAGGTTGCAAATGGCAAAGTGGCTGGGATTCTGCACTAGGCACTCCCCAGTGGTATTTATCAGTGGCAGTAATGGGGAACAGAAGAGCGTAGTCCACGCCAAGCACTGGGTTATCTGTTTCACTTGGCCCCAGCAAAGCAGCAACTTTGCAGAGCGCCTGGTATGTGTGATTAAACCGAATAACTGAAAAGATGTACATTGCTGAGAGAATTTTGTGTATTCCTTTTGTGCTGTATTTTGCAGCCCATCCAAAACATAAAAAAGGTTGCTTTTCAGTTTCCTTTTCAAATGGTACCCGATGAAGACGAATATCCAATAACACGAGCATATGGATTTCCCATGACATTGTCCTGCTGCTTTCCAGGTGTCTTTGGACACCAGTGAGAATTAATAAACAGAGACATTACTGTAGAGCCTGTGTGTTACAGACCTGTATCTTTGGGAAAATGACCAGGTCCACAAATTTCAAGGTCTTTGCTTTTTTTTTTTTCTTGTGAGACAGAGTTTTGCTCTTGCTGCCCAGGCTGGAGTGCAGTAGTGCACTCAGCTCACTGCAACCTCCGTCTCCCGGGTTCAAGCGATTTTCCTGCCTAAGCTTCCCAAGTAGCTGGGATTACAGGCATGTGCCACCACGCCTGGCTACTTTTGTATTTTTGTTAGAGACGGGGTTTCTCCATGTTGGTCAGGCTGGTCTCGAACTCCTGACCTGAGGCGATCTGCCCTCCTCGTCCTCCCAAACTGCTGAAATTACAGGCGTGAGCCACCGCGCCTGGCTGGTCTTTACCTTTAGAAGGCTAGAGGGTGTTGAAGTTTTAGAAATTCAGCAGTCTCCATGCATGTTTTCAAGGCTACTTTCTTTTCTCATAAAATGAAGCTTTATTTTCATATTACAGTTTGTATTGGAAAGGTAACCCCAAGAACAGTTAATCTGTAAATTTACCAGAATCTCAAATTGGGTGGCAGTGGTTTTAGTTACTAATGCTGATTGCATAAAGTTAAGAAACTCCTTTCTTCTGACTGGGCGTCTGTTTCCATTTCATTATCGAGAAGGTCCCTTGTCTTGTCGGGAGCACATGAGGCTGTGGACAAATAATAGTGCCCTGTGAGTACCCACTGGTGTGTGGTTGAAAAAGCTACTTGTGTCTTACGCCATCTATTTCAGCCTTCCCAATCCTGAAATGCAGCCTTACGATTGATGGAATGTGACTTAGGACCCGAAAGAGTGAGAGAACACTTCTGTTAAAAAGCCAGAAGGGTGGAATTTAGCGGACTCTGGTTGGCTTCATGGACCAGGCTGTGAGTGGGGTCCCGGTCAGAGCTAGAGACTTGCACCTGTTTAGTGTCTGCCCCGGTGCCTAAAGAACCAGCAGCTGGAAACTGTCAGGGTCTGAACAGCTTGAGGAAGGGAAGGCTTTGTAAACCTGGAGCATCCTGCCTGTGCCTCCTGGGCAGAGTGGTTTCGAAGGAGCCTGGGAGACTGGTTCGGTTGGTTGGTTTTTCTCTATCAATATAGGTCAGTGTGAGTTTGGTCTCCGGCCTCACATTCTTGGGGTCGCGTTTGCTTTTGAGTGAACTCTGCCACAGCCCTTGGATATTCACTGGAAAACAGCAGTGCTCTGGAATAGTTATTTTTAAAATGCCCTGAGCAGTTAGGAAAGTGATGAAGGGTAAAGTGCGGAGAGGGAAGAGGTGAGGGGCCTGATGCAGTTTGCTGGGGTTGCAACCACACACTGCCTGTGAGGCCTGAAGCAGCCAGTTGCACGTTTCTAGTTGGAAGGCAGATAGAGCTGGGGAGGTGGTGGTATGATTAGGTCTGGCTGCGAATAAGGTTGCTTGGCAGTGTATTATTATTTGCTAACTTTGATGGCCATGGAGGTCTAGGGGCTGAAGGAGTGACTTGCATGGGTCTCTGCCCTCTGAATACTCGATGGTCATCGAATGGTCCGAATGGTCCCTGTAGACGCTGTTGAATCAACAGGAAATTTTCCGGAGGCCTTGTTTCTGCATACAAACTGTTTTTTCCGTGGTGTGGTTCTTCTGCCCGAGTGAGCAGTCTCTCTTTCAGTGTCGGCTCTGAGAAGAATGGGATAGATGTTAGACTTTTGTATGACACTTAGACTGCTGCTATTAGGAGCAAATTAATGGGTCAGCTGCAGCTTCTGAAAAGAATTGATCATAGGCTTCTGTGTTTTTTGTTACAGGGGTGGTGGTGGGTCTCTTCCAAACTTGTGCAGTTACTTTTCTGCTGAAGCATGTTTGGGAGTAGAAAGTGACTTCTCTTGAACACACCCAGCCAGATAAACTTGTGCTGTTCTAATTTATTTTAACTAATAGAAGATTCTTTCAAATAGCACTGTAACAAGACAAAAATCAAATATTTCAAGGGTGTCGATTTTCCTTATGTTGACTTATGTTGCTAAGATAATTCTTTGCAAAGTTACAAGATGAACATCAGCTCAGAGAACCCAGTAGAGAAGAAATTAGGCCAAACCTAGCATCTCACTCTGATGTGAGCATGTCAGGTTTTAATGATTCAAAGTGATTCCCCAGGCTCCAGCTCTCCTGATTCTTTCAGGCTGCTGATATCCTCATTATAATTTTTTCTCTACAATCAAATGATCGATACCAGCAAATGTAGGAAGAAGGTATCCTTTTTTTTTTTGAATTAGTGTTTTGGAAAAGGAGAAAGAGGTCATTAAGTTAAAATTCATGGTAGGACAGACTGTGGTGGCTAAGGCAGTCTAGATTTAGAGCCATGCCTGGGTTTGAATCTGGGTTTTGCCATTTGATTGCTGTGGTACCTAATGCGCATTGCTTAAGCTCTTGGTTCCTCAGTTTCTCTATCACTTAAAGGGGGTCACTCATGCCCATCAAGGTTGTTGTGAGACTGGAATCGCCAGGCACATGTAAAGTGCCTGGCATGGAATTTGGAGCGTAGGAGATGTTCAGCGCATGGTGTTGCCTTGATGGTAGGGCTTTCGCAGCCAAGAAGACGTGATACTTAGGTTAGAACTAAAGTGGGGCACACACCACAGGTGGGGCCGTTGAAGATGGGTGCTATGCAGAAAGGGCCCGCAGTAACCATAGCCGATGTGGATTAGGAAGAAACCATCCGGCCTCTGCCTAAGCAATGCTATTCGTGAAATCTTGGGCTTGATGTGCCTGAATAGGGGTTTTAATATTACAGGTGTAATATTTTGAGAACGATTCACTGTATGGTAAAAGTCGAGTGGATTTGGTGCCATTTGCCACTGATGCTTAAGTTTCGTCAGCCTGGTGGCCTTCTGATGATTCTTGCGTGAGTGCTAGAACTCCCTACGAGTGTGGGGAAGTGGAGCACTAGTTAGTGGCAGGAAACCAGGTCCCTGAGTGTCCAGAGGTTGGGAGTCGGCCTTGAACTCTGCCGTCTCTATCCCACATCCTGTTGCCAGGCCCGTTTGACTTTTTCAGACATCCCCTGAAAGCAGGCCCTTGCTGCCTCATGCTGTAACTGTGGCGGTAGCCTCCCTCTTGGGCGTGCTTCCAGCCTGCCCGACCCCACACGCTATGAAAGCTGCTGCCCACAGGACTTCTGTCTGTCACTGCCCTGCTGAAAAGGACTCGGTGTCCGGCCTTCCCTGCAGGAAGTCGCACAGCCAGGGTCTCAGGATGGCCCCAGCCTCCTTGGTGCTACTGACTCCCAGCACACATGCACTTGTGTGGGCACAAACAGGACAGATACCCTAGGAAAGAGGTTCAAAATCCCACCCAGGGGCCACCTTTCCCCTAAGCCTAAAGGTCGCCTCTGCCCCTTGGCTTGCATAAGACCTGTACACTTTTTGCCTCACCTGCTACTGTGCTGGTGGGATGGGCGTTCGGGTGCCTCTTCCACACTGTTGGCTTGTTTGCTCTGAAGGTGACCGTCTTAGTTTCCTTTTTTGTTAAATTTATTTGTGGGAGATGCTCATTCAGGAAACAGTTTTTCAGTGTACTCTGAGAATAAACAGTAGTGCAGGAGATGGCTGGCTAGCAAGTGGCTCTCAGAAAGAGACGCTGAAGCCATAAAACGGTATTGCTTTGATAGGTGATCGTTCAGTTTTATTGCTTTTAACGTTAACGTAATGGTGTGTTTTTGATCCTTTTGGAAGTAAAAGCCCGTTTTCCAGACAAAGACATTGCTAGACTTTCATAAATAACTGAAAATTTCTTTCGGGTATTTTGTTTTTTTTTTTTTTTTTTTTGAGACGGAGTCTCGCTCTGTCTCCCGGGCTGGAGTTGCAGTGGCCGGATCTCAGCTCACTGCAAGCTCCGCCTCCCGGGTTCACGCCATTCTCCTGCCTCAGCCTCCCGAGTAGCTGGGACTACAGGCGCCGCCACCTCGCCCGGCTAGTTTTTTGTATTTTTTAGTAGAGACGGGGTTTCACCATGTTCACCAGGATGGTCTCGATCTCCTGACCTCGTGATCCGCCCGTCTCGGCCTCCCAAAGTGCTGGGATTACAGGCTTGAGCCACCGTCTTTCGGGTATTTTGTAAAGTCTATTTTTGTTACCGTTTTTGTGTTTTTAAATTTTTTTTTTTTGTTTTTTGTTTTTCTTTAAGCGACAGGGTTGCTCTGGCTGTAGTGCGGTGGATGATCATAGCTCACTGCAGCCTTAAAATTCCGGACTCAGGTGATCCTCCCACCTCAGCCTTCCAAGTAGCTGGGACCACAGGGTTGGGGTGACCACATCTGGCTAATTGTTTTTTTTTTTTATTTTAAGTTTTGTAGAGATAGGGTCTCACAATGTTCAAACTGATCTGGACTTCCTGGCCTCAAGCGATCCTCCTACCTGAACCTCTCAAAGCACTGGGATTATAGGTGTGAGCCACCTCACCCTGCCTGTTTATGGTTTTTTGCATGAGTAACAAATAGCGTGGATATCCTGCTTGATTTCCAAGGCAAAGAAGTTTTACCCTGGAGAACAAGAGTTGTAACAACATATTTCTTGCCATGTACCATGACAGAGTTAGATGTTAAATGTCACCTGCTTTAGAAATTGCTTGTTCTGAAGTAATTTGGACTTAAGAAAGTTGGAGGAAGCAGGGTTTTAAGTGTCATGCGTAGGCAAGAAAGTCAGTTATGCCATTTTTCTAGTAAGTTAACACATGCCTCGGCTAATGAGAAGTCAGATGTGTTGAAATTTTTGAAGAGAAGCAGATCTACTTCTGAGGGTTGGTAATTTTAACTTTTTATTTGGAAGTTGGAAACAGTAATTAGTACGTTTCTTGTATGGGGAAATACACCAACCTGAGCCAGAGCAGGGATGCTTCCAGAATTCAGTGATGGCACCCCTGAGACAGAGGCTGGCAAGAACCCAGCATGGGATGGGAAGAGGGGCGTCTGGGAGAAGGCACCCTGAGAAGTAGCGTCGACTTGTCTGTGTTGTGCTGCCCAGAAGGGCTGGGCATGTCTGAGGCTGTGCTGGGAGTCCTGGTGGGTAATGGGGCACTGCCTGCCGAGGGCTGGGCTCTTACTATCCTATGCCTGTGGCTGTGTAAAGCAAAATCTTTTTTTTTTTTTTAAATGAAGTCTCACTTTGTTGCCCAGGCTGGAGTGCAGTGGCACGATCTCGGCTGACTGTAACCTCTGACCCCAGGGTTTAAGCCATTCTGCTGCCTCACCCTCCCGAGTAGCTGGGACTACAGGCACACGCTACCATGTCCGGCTGATTTTTGTATTTTAGTAGAGATGGGGTTTCAACATGTTGCCCAGATAGTCTTGACCTCCTGAGCTCAGGCAATACGCCCGCCTCGGCCTCCCAAAGTGCTGGGATTAGAGGCGCGAGCCGCCGCACCTGACCCGAATTCAGTTCTTAGTACCCCTTAAGGGGTGGAGACACTATTGTGAGGTCGCAGCTGTTCATAGTCGCAGAGATGCCCATGTTTCCTTGGAAGGAGCCCATGTTACCTGCCAGGAGCTTTAACTTCATGAATGTTTGAAACCTGGGAACAAGCGTTGTGGCACATTCTCAAGGTGTTCATTCTCTTTGGGTCGTTGAGAATCTAAAAGCTATTTAGAAGGAGACTCCCTTGTGAAACCAGAACAAGTCATGTGATTTTCCTGCCTACCATAGAAGATTAAAAAATCAGGCCCCTCTGTTTTGATTGCATGCCAGTAACGAAGGTTTCCTGACATCCCGATACTGGGAGGGCAGGGTCCTGTGTTATGTACTAACCTCCAGCTCTTGCAATAAGTTGTTAAACTGGCATCTGGTTGGGAAAGTGTGCTGTGTGAGTTTGATAGGGTGGCCTGTATTGTGGAACGTCGTCCCATCCCAGGGTGTGGCTGCAGGTGTCTGGGTGGTAATCTAACTTCTGGCTGTCTCTCTTACCACCCCATTCACAGTACTTCAGAAGAAGTTGAGGGGAGTGTTTCCAAGGGACACTGTGTGGCATTGCTGTGAATGTGTAGGCTGAGCAAACCTTTCTACTCCGCAGCCCCTTAAAAAAGCTGTAAGCCATTGACCTCAAGTTGCAAGTACATTTCATCAATAAGACTTTGGGGAATAAATTATATTTCATGACTCTTAATTGATCCTGTGCAATTGCTATATATATGTATTTTTTTGTTTTTTGTTTTTGAGGCGGAGTCTCACTCTGTCGCCCAGGCTGGAGTGCAGTGGTACAATCTCTCCTCACTGCAAGCTCCGCCTCCCGGTTTCACACCATTCTCCTGCCTCAGCCTCCCGAGCAGCTGGGACTACTACAGGCGCGCCGCGCCACGCCCAGCTAACTTTTTTGTATTGACTGAAAATAAATACGAATAATAAATCTCTCTAGTGAAAATAAATCTCTCTACTGAAGAGAGAGGGTTTCACTGTGATAGCCAGGATGGTCTCGATCTCCTGACCTCATGATCTGCCCACTTTGGCCTCCAAAAGTGCTGGGATTACAGGCGTGAGCCACTGCACCCAGCTATTTTTTTTTTTTTTGAGAAGGAATCTCGCTCTGTTGCCAGGCTGGACTGCAGTGGCACAATCTCGGCTCACTGCAACCTCCTCCTCGCAGGTTTAAGTGATTCCCCTGCCTCAGCCTCCCGAGTAGCTGGGACTACAGGCGCTCCCACCATGCCCCGCTAATTTTTTGTATTTTAGTAAGAGACAGGGTTTCCCCATGTTGGCCAGGCCTGACCTCGTGATCTGCCTGCCTTGGCCTCCCAAAGTGCTGGGATTACAGGTGTGAGCCACTGCGCCTGGCCATGCAATTGCTATTTTAAAACATGCTTGTGAACCTGGGCGTGGTGGCTCATGCCTGGCATCCCAGCACTCGAGGTGGGAGGATCACTTGAGCCTTGGAGGTCAAGGCCACAGTGAGCTATGATTGCATCACTGCACTCTAGCCTGAGGCGAGACACTGACTGGCCCCAATACTGTCCATCATGTAGAAATGAAAGGCAAACAGATTATTTAAGAAGTGGAAAAACAGCCATACAGAAAGAGAAACTCCAGTTTATTAAATACAACAAATGTAAAACTACGTTTCAGCAGTTATTGTTAGAACAAGCATACGTGGGAAGAAATAAAAGAATTGCAGAAACTGCAGATTCATAGAAAGTGGGTATAGGTGATAAGTAGAGTGACTGGTCCCCACATCACTGTCATTCACCCTGTGGTAGCTGAGCAAAATGTGTGAAACAGCAGTTGCTGTTACTGTTTTTTTATTTTATTATTTTTTGAGACGGAGTCTCGCTCTGTTTGTCAGGCTGGAGTACAGTGGCACGATCTCAGCTCACTGCAACCTCCGCCTCCTGGGTTCATGCCTTTCTCCTGCCGCAGCCTCCCGAGTAGCTGGGACTACAGGCGCCCGCCACCACGCCCGGCTAGCTTTTTTTGTATTTTTAGTAGAGACGGGGTTTCACCGTGTTAGCCAGGATGGTCTCGATCTTCTGACCTTGTGATCCATCTGCCTCGGCCTCCCAAAGTGCTGGGGTTACGGACGTGAGCCACCCCACACGGCCCACAATTACTGTTATTAAACTACGAAAACTTCAAGTGAATACATACTTTCATATTTAGTAAACTTTTTGGCAAGTCTTCATCTCTGTAGAAAACTTCAAGAATGTATCCTATAAACTTATAGCTAAATTGTCTTCCATTGCAAAAAATAGATTCTGGATTTGACTTTGAGTTATGGTTAACAGGGTAATCCTAAAATCTCACAGGCTGTAATGTGGTCCGATTGCCTGTGACCTGAATGCAGTCACGCCTCATGTGATGAGTTTGAGAACACCCAAGCTGCCTCATGCTCTGTTTAGAGAGATGAGCAAGCCCACTGAACACATGTTTGGATGTTGCAGCAGTCAGATTTCTTAAAAAGCCATCTAAGACTCAATCTCCATTTCCTTTAGGTTCCCAGGGGCACCTGTTCAAAGCCTCTGCTTTGAGTGGCACTGCGTGGGGCACCTGTCTTCTCCCCAAGCCCCGTTTCTTACTGTCTTGGTTTCCCCTTGGATCGTAGCTCAGACTTCACTTAGTGGCAGAAGGGGTGGCCTTGGTGTCGTGTGGTGTCCACAGAGGCTGGTGTAGGCTTTCGTTCATCATACGTCTCCTGACTGGCAGGAACTGGGCTGGCTGCTGGGTTATGGTCCCAGCTCTGTCCCCGATGGGACTGCCTCAGAAAGTGAAGGTACCCTGAACACGTGTGCAGGGGAGGGCTTCGGCAAAGCAGCTGTGGTGGTATAGGAGAGACAGGACTGGCTTACCGCGGGGAGGGGGAGCCTCGGGTGAGGCCTCACAAAGAAGGCGACACAGCTGAGTGTGAAAAGAGGAGGTGAGGCCAGGTGTCGTGGCTCACGCCTGTAATCCCAGCACTTAGGGAGGCCGAGGCAGGCAGATTACCAGGTCAAGGGTTCAAGACCAGCCTGACCAACATGGTGAAACCTCGTCTCTACTAAAAATACAAAAAATAGCCTGGCATGGTGGCACATGCCTGTAATCCCAGCTACTTGGGGGGCTGAGGCAGGAGAATCACTTGAACCCAGGAAATGGAGGTTGCGGTGAGCCAAGATTGTTGCCACTGTACTCTAGCCTGGATGACAAGAGTGAGACTCCAGCTTAAAACAAAACCCAAAAAAAGGAGGCGAGTGTGGTCGCAGGCAGGAGGGGTTTAGGAATAGCAGGGTGAGTTTGGGAACTGCCAGACTCTGACTGGAGGTTTAGGGTTTGTGGCTGGCAGAATGATGCCCCCGTCCCCCAAAGGTGCCCATGTCCTAATTGCTGAAACCTGCAGATGGAATTTTGCAGACGTGATTGAATTCAGGATCCCTAGTGAGGAGATGGGCCGGTGTGCCACAGGTGGGCCTGGTGTACTCACAGTCATCAGCGCCAGAGTGAGGGGACCTGAGAAGACAGGGGCAAGGGAGAGCCCAGGAATGGGGCGGCTCTAGGACCTGGAAGCGGCAGGGAAACATTTCCCCCAGAGCCTCCAGAAGGATTGAGCCCTGGCCAGCACCTTGGTTTTAGCCCAGTGAGACCCATTTCAGACTTCCGACCTTCAGAGCTGTGAAAGAACAAGGTGTGTCAACTTACCTGGTTCACCCAGAGCAAGTGGCAGAGCTGGGATTGGAACCCATGTGGTCTGGCTTCACCTTAACCAGTATGCACTGTTGGTCATAAAGTAGCGGTTACTGATTTTTAATAATTAAATGTTAATCATTACTATTTTTTTGGAGACAGGGTCTCCTTCTTGCCCAGGCTGGAGTGCAGTAGTGCGATCACCGTTAACTGTAGCCTCAAACTCCTGGGGCTCAGGCAGTCCTCCCACCTCAGCCTCCCTAGTGACTGGGACTACAGGCACTCCACCCACGGCCAGGTTTTTTTTCTTTTTTGTATAGATGGGGGTCTACTTTTTGATTTAAACACTCTACTGCTTTCATTCATTTTCCTACCTCATCACCCAGAAGTCATGAACTGCAGTTGGGCTTCCCAGTCTGAAGGTTGTGGTGTGGTTCACCACATGCTTTGAATATAGAAAGTAACCCACTGCCTGAATAGGCCAGGGCCACTGATCCACTGCAGGTGGCATTTGGTGGCATAAAAAGACATGAAGCAAAATAATGCACGTTGGTAGAGTTCTTCCTTTGTGAATCAGGTGTTCAGTAACAAGTTTTAATGAGATCTTGAGCTGAATGAATCATTCCTAAAGCAAACCATCCTGGGCTGTATGTGTCTCTGAGTGTATGGAGAGATTTAAATGTGAAAAGGCCTGAGTCTTGTCTCCCAGGGCTCAGGGTGCAGGTGCACAGCATCTCAGCATACCCAGGTCTCTAGATGTGCAGAATTAGATATTACAGCATTTTAGACTTAAGTATAGCCTCATGGGTTCAGGTCCTCAGTCATCCTCATGCGCACAAACCCTCTGCATTTACAGATGAGCAAATAGGATATCCAGGCGCTCTCTCCAAGCCCGCAGAGCTCATCACATGAACCTGGCTGGCTCAGACCCAGGTGGGTGAGCCCCCTGCTCCCCAGGCTGTGTTCTCTTGAAGCCCTGGCCAGCTGGGGTGGTGTCCTTCCTGTTGCCTAAATCACCTAGTTTCTTTAAGACGGCAGCTTTCACAAGGTGGGAGGAAAACTGGGTCAGGGCTACTAGAGGCTCAGGATTCCTTTACTGAGCAGAGGTTGAAAGAAATTAGGTGACTTAAGAGGCCAGTCTCCTTGTTTCATTAACTTGTAGTTAGCTGTGTGGTATTTATTGTTTCTGTGGCGTATTTTGAGTATTTTCCATGTGAGCCTCTTTCCCTGACAGTAGATTTTAAAGATTAAATATGTATATATATATATATACACACACACACACGTATATATATTATGTACATCTTCATAGGCAACTTTGGAAACTATTTAGTTTGTAAAGTGACTGTAGCAGTCAAAAAAACAGTGGCAAGACTACAGTTTTAAATACAGAAATCCTTACTTGGTTTGACTTTAAGTCTTGCCTGTTAAGTCACTGATTGAAGAAAGCAGAAAGAAACGTGGCTTTTTGATCTTAGATTTCTGCACGTGCCTGCTGCTCACACAATGCACGAGAGCTGTGAATTCTTTGGACGTTGCATCAGATCAGTTTTTTTAGTCTGTGCACAAATATTAGCTTGAATGCTTACTGGTCACTAATTGTACATGTGGTTCTCTTGGGAAAAGTAAGACAGGAGATCCAAGTTCTGGCCTCAGGAGTGACGGTGTGCACAGAAACAAATGACACTGAGTGCCCGCTCAGACCACTGTCATGTGCTGGTCAGTGCCTGGGGAAGACATGCATGTAAGCCAGGTGACCCTTGGGTCCCTCGCCAGTAGGACGTGGCCCTCCAGGTGACTGGTTGAGCTTCAGAATGCAGGGCACCCGGGCACATAGCTTCTGAATCTTGGACACTTAGCAGTGCCATGTTCATGGCAGGCAGGGCTGGGGTGGTAACTGAGACTGTTGTCTCTGTCAGTGCCCAGTTCTGTGGGAAATGTGCTGCTGAAAGCTCTGTCCCAGCCCAAGTGATCAAAGTCTTCAGTGTTCTCAAGTTGGGGTTAATTGCCTATGGGTAAGGGGTCTGGAGAGAGGAATAACACGTTAGCACCACACATCTGCATTTACTGTTAATGATCAGTGTTTCATTTGGAAATCAGAAGCTGTTATTTAAAATCTAATTCTGTTTTGATGACATTAAGTCCTATACTTGTTAAAAGAGCTTTTATTTTTTTTAAAATATTGTTTTAATCTTGAGTGTTTACCAGGGAGCACTGGGTCCCATATTTTTTTTTAGAGCAGAAAGTGTCTATTGTGGCCCCTACTCTACAAGCCTAGAAACCAAGGCTCTGAGTGATAAAATTATTTCTAGACCTTGGCTGTCCACTGTGGCAGCCACTAGCCACACGTGGTTGATTAAATTAAATACATAAATATTTGATTTTTTGGTCTCCATGGCCATATTTCATGTGCTCAATAAGTACATGTGGCTATTTAAATAAAATTAAATTGAATAAGATAATAATACCAGTTCCTCTGTCACAACAGCCATGTTTCAAGTGCTCGGTCGCAACATGTAGCTCCTGGCTTCTGTGTTTGGTGGGACAGCACTGCTGTTTAGACAGAGCCTGTGAGTGGGAATTTTCCTTTGCTATTCTAGGGGATAGCAACCCTTAGACCTCCTTGACCAGGATGGTTTAGAATATGGAAAGCCAACCATTTTCATGTAATAACTTCTTAGAAGGAACTTCCCCAAGCTCAGCTTAGGACATCCTTGCTGGTAATCACTGCTTCAGGCCCTAGGGGTTTGGAGGGGAAGCAGAGATGAAGTGATAAGGTGTCTGCCTAAGGAAAGCCAGCATGGTTCAGATAGGTCATATGAGCAAATAATGAGGGCAGAAGATGATGAATGCTCAGAGGTGAGCCAGGTGGGGGCCTGGAAATTGAAGAGCGAGATTGCACCCCAAGAGCAGGAAGGCATGGTGAAGAGGTGGTGTTGTGGTGGGCCTTAAAGTAGGGTTAGGACTTGAGCTCAGGGAATTGGAGGTAAGGATGGCAGTGGCAAGGCTTCTGGGTGGATGAAAATAGAAGCACCGGCTGTCCTGGGCATGTCCATTGTATTGGAATTGCCACATTGTGTTGTGTTACTTTGCTTTTGTACACTAGACTTTGAGGTTGTAAAGTTCAGGGACTGTGCCCCGGGCATTTTCAATGCCTTGAACAGTAGTGTTTCTCCCTACATAGTACCCATTAATCAGTTGCATTGCATTTTTATGTTTTAGTTTCAGTCCAAGTGGAATGTGCCATGATGTTAAATGCTAGTTAACTTTAATTTTACCTGATTTGGTAACAGTTGTAAAGGATTAGATTTGCATCTATGCTTTTTGATAAAATTCGCTAACAATCATGATTTTTAAAATAACTTCATTGAGAGATAATTCACATACCACAATTCACCCATTTAAAGTGGGTCAGTGGTTTTTAGTATTCACAATTGTGTGACTATCAGCAATCAATTCGAGCACATTTTTATAACCACAAAAGGAAACCTTGTACCCATTAGCAGTCACCACTAATCTATGGATTTGCCTGTTCTAGACATTTCATAGACTGTAAGCTTCCCCTCCCTTTGGAGACAAGATCTTGTCACCCAGGCTGGAGTGCCGTGGTTTGATCATAGCTCACTGCAGCCTTAAACTCCTGGGCCCAAGCCATCCTCTCCCATCTCAGCCTCCCGAGTAGCTGGAACCACAGGCACACGCCACCATGCCCGGCTAATTTTTTTTTTTTTTTTTTGAGACGGAGTCTCACTCTGTCGCCCGGGCTGGAGTGCAGTGGCCAGATCTCAGCTCACTGCAAGCTCCGCCTCCCGGGTTCCCGCCATTCTCCTGCCTCAGCCTCCCGAGTAGCTGGGACTACAGGCGCCCGCCACCTCGCCCGGCTAATTTTTTTTTTATTTTTTAGTAGAGACGGGGTTTCACCGTGTTAGCCAGGATGGTCTCGATCTCCTGACCTTGTGATCCGCCCGTCTTGGCCTCCCAAAGTGCTGGGATTACAGGCTTGAGCCACCGCACCCGGCCCCGGCTAATTTTTTTGTAGAGACGGGGTTTCGCTGTTTTGTCCAGCCTTGTTTTTGGCTGCTTTTACTTAGCTTAATATCCTCAAGGTTCATCCACATTGTAGCCAGTGGTCGTTCCCTTTTCTTGCTGAATAATATTCCATCGTGTGGAACTTCACCATGATTTGGCAAAGAGATGTGCAAGTTCTTAGGATTGTGTCATCTGTAATAGGCTTTAGTCAGTATTTTTAAAGGGATTTGAACTTTTTTTGTAGTTAAGAATATGCTTCACTTATCGAGTTAACTGAGGTCCAGGTGTGGCAGCTCATACCTGTAATCCCAGCACTTTGGGGAGCTGAGGTTGGTGGATAGCTTGAGCCTGGGGATTTGAGACCAGCCTGGGCAACATGGTGAAAAGTCGTCTCTACAAAAAATACCAAAAATTAGTCAGGCATGATGGCACGTGCTTGTAGTTCCAGCTACTCCGGAGGCTGAGGTGGGAGGATTGTTTGAGCCCAGGAAGTTGAGGCTGCAGTGAGCTGAGATGGTGCCACTCGTACTCCAGCCTGGGCTGGTGGGAGGGAGGAATCAAGGCCAGTTGAGGGTTCCATCAGGGGAGCAGAACTGTGGGAAAGGGATGCAGGGATTTATTAGTGGGATTTTACTGGACACAGCAGTGGGAGCTCGATTAGCATCTGGGTCTGGTGCCAGAGCTGACTGACGTCTGCAGGCCATGCAGTCTTCGAGAGGTGGTGGTGGGAGTGGGGAGCGAGGCTGTACTGCACTCCAGAGTGCCTCTCACCGTGTCCAAGCCTCCAGGGCAGTCATGGAGCCTAAAGACCTGGGAGGCAGAGAAACCCCTAGGTGTAAGGGCATGTGGCACCTACTTTACTCCTACCTTCTAAATTGCACACTGAGGGTCTCAAAAGTGGGAGCTGTGCAGGGAAGGGCATGGCATGCCCACCTAGCTGAGGCAGCTTGGCACAAACCCACCAGGCAGCCCCACCTCTGGAGTAGCCAAGCTTTTGGTGACAGGATCCTGTCAAAGTCCTAAAAGACTTCACCTGTTAAAGAGCTTTTGATGGGTGGGTTATAGCTACTGTTATTTACCATATAGAAATTAAGGCCAACCTTAAATATTTATTGATTGAAAAACAATAGACGCACACCTGTAATCCCTGTATTTTGGGAGGCTGAAGTGGGTGGATCACTTGAGGCCAGGAGTTCGAGACCAGCCTGGGCAACATGGTGAAACCCAGTCTCTACTAAAAATACAAAAATTAGCTGGGTGTAGTGGTGCATGCTTGTAGTCCAGCTAATCAGGAGACCGATGTGGGATAGTCGCTTGAACCTGGCAGGTGGAGATTGCAGTGAGCTGAGATGGCGCCACTGTACTTCAGCCTGGGTGATAACGTGAGACCCTGTGTGTGTGTGGTGGGGTGGTTGAGGGGGGCAGCGCTGTGGAAAAACAATAAACCAGCACATGGTGATGTTGTATAAAAAATAATTATTTTCCAAAAGTCTGTTGAGAGGAATGGCATTGCTTTACGTTTTTGTAAATTTGTTTACTGTCTGTCTTAATAGAAGACTTCTTACCTGCTTCTGCGTTCAGTCAGATGCAGTGTAATTTAAATTAAGATATGAAGAAAACCCAATCTTACAGAGATACACTGAAAAAAACAGGAGGCATGCTTTGGTAGCCTTTGTGGCTATTTGATACTACAGCAAAACAAGTGGTAGATTAATGGAGGTTAATTACCCCTGTTACATTAAGTTCATTGGTCTGTCATGCACTTTCAGTGGATTTTTTCCGGTTGCATTCATTGGCCATTTGGAAAATACGGATTCATCGTTATACAGGTCTGCTAAATGTTGCCACATTTTGTTATGCAGTTATATTAAGAAATTGAGTTTATATGCCCAGACGTCGGCGTTGTGGGAAACCCTGCTGCTGTTTGCTCTGTGGGTGGAGCCTTCTGTGTGCTGGCAGATGGTTGAGTGGTGGAGTGTGAGTGGCTTTGTGGAGGCCGCCTCCTCATCTGCTGGCCTGTAGGGCTGGGGTACCGGCCAGTCACCAGACTGCTGGAGGTGTGCATTTGCCATGCCTGTGTGCTCTTCAGACTGTCAGTTCAGGTGTTCTAACTTTTTAGTTGGGTTGTGTCCAGCTGTTGAGGTTCGTGAACTCTTTATATATTTGAGATTCGAGTCTTCGTAAGATACACGATTTGCAAATATTTTCTCCTGGTCTGTAGCTTGTGTGTATTCTCTTAACAGCTTCTTTCTGGAGCAAATGTCCAAATATTTGCCCCACCCATCATGATGTTTTCCTGTATTTTCTTACAGTGTTATAGTTTTCCATTTCATTGTGAGCTACTTTTTATTTAAGGTGTGAGGTTTAGGTTGAGTGTCTTGTGGGGGAGGGGCTATAGAGTCCGGTTGTTCCATGGTTCCATGACTTTTGTTAGAGACTTTTTCCTTTGAATTGCTTTTGTACCTTTGTCAAAAATCAAATGGGATCTATTTCTGAACTCTTCCATTCTCCTCTGTCTGTTCCTTTGCCAGCAGTGCTGTCTTGATTATGGAAGCTTCATACGGGTAATGTGATTCCTCAATCTGTGCTGTTGTTTTTTAATTTTAATTTTAATTTTTGGAAATAGGGTCTCGCTATGTTGCCCAGGTTGGTTTCTGACTCCTGGCCTCAAGCAGTCTTCTTGCCTTGGCTTCCCAAAGTGCTGGGATTATAGTTTATGAGCCACCACACCCGGCGAATCTGTGTTACTCAGAATTGTTTTACCTACTCAATCTTTTATTGTTCCATATAAATATTAGAATCAGCTTGCCCATAGCTATTAAAAATCCTGCTTTTTAATTGGACTGTTTAAATGTATAGATTAATTTGGAGAGAACATCTTTACTGTGCTGTCTCCCAGTCTGTGGGCATGGTATGTCCCCAGTCTCAATGATTTTACCGCTTACGAACAGCTAGCATTCACAGTACATCACTAGTGCACAGAAATGTTCAAGGTGTCTGTTGGTTTATAGGTTGAACTGTTCCCCAAATCCCCACTACCCCATGAACAAATAAAACAAGATTTGCTTTGCTACTCTCTGGACAACTAGTCTTCCCAGGAACATATTTGCTTGTTTGTTTGTTTGTTTGAGACAGTGTCTTGCTGTGTTGCCCAAGCTGGAGTACAGTGGCGTGGTCTTGGCTCCCAGGTACAAATGATTCTTGTGCCTCAGCCTCCTAAGTAGCTGGGATTACAGGCATGCACCACCACACCTGGCTATTTTAAGGCGGAATTTCGCTCTTGTTGCCCAGGCTGGAGTGCAATGGCAGAATCTCGGCTCACTGCAACCTCCGCCTCCCAGGTTCAAGCAATTCTCCTATCTCAGCCTACCGAGTAGCTGGGATTACAGGCGCCCACCACCACACCCAGCTAATTTCTGTATTTTTAGTAGAGATGGGGTTTCATCATCTTGGTCAGGCTGGTCTTGAACTCCTGACCTCAGGTGATCCACCTGCCTCGGCCTCCCAAAGTGTTGGGATTTTAGGTGTGAGCCACCGTGCCCGGCCCACCTTGCTAATTTTTGTATTTTTAGTAGAGATGAGGTTTCACCATATTGGCCAGGCTGATCTCGGAACTCCTAACGCCATTCATGTGCCCCCCTCAACATCCCAAGTGCTGAGATTATAGGCATGAGCCACCGTGTCCAGCCGCCAGGAACTTTTCAAAATCCCTTTTTACTAGGTTTTCAAAAGATATGACAGCCCTTGAATTGCAGGTGTTCCATAAAAGTCTGCAATGGTCCCTTCTAAAGGAGATAAAAACCTGAATGGTGGTCTGTGTCTCTGGTGGCCTAGAGTAGACTGGCAGCCTGTGACATGGTGCAAAAGAAAAAAAAAATAGTTTTCTTTCTTTACTAGGTTGTTCCCGTTTGTGGTTTTATTCAAATAAAGAAGCCTGTTTGAAGTTGGTTATGTTTGACTAGTTTTAAAGGACTTAAATAAGCACAACCAAGAGTTTGTATAAAAATCTCTTTTCTACCTGTGACCTCATCCCTAGTCTCCAAACTGGCTTGTCTTTTCAAATAATTTTTGGGGAAAAACAGACATTTAAGAGAGGAAGCTACTAGTTAGTTGCCAAGGTGTAAACGGACCTTCCGGGCCACAAATAGCCCAGGCAATTCCTTTGTTCCAGGACTCTGGCCCCCTCCTGACTCCAGGCGGCAGCTGTTGTACCCCCTCTCTCAGCTGCCAAAGGGGTGTCAAGCCTCAGCCAGTATTTTGGCTGTGCTGTTTTTTGCACCGCTGTTGCCATGTGTATTTTTGCTTTTGTTTTAAGGGTAATACATATCCCCGGAAACATTCAAACATGCAAGCAAAAAGGCAAGAAGGAGAGATTGTGTTCCTCAGAGGGAACTACCATTATATACTTGATGTATTATGGATATGGTCCCAGTTCATTCTTTTTTGATTGTTTTTTAATTTTAGAGACGGGGGTCTCCCTATGTTTGCCCAGGCTGGTCTTGAACTCCTGGATACTGCCTCCCCTGCACCTTATAGTTTTTAAAACCGAATTATTGTAGAATAAGCAATAAAATAAATGTAATAGAGAATTGAAATTTTAAACACCAAAATGTTTTCCTGTAAAAACTTAAACTTATGTTTAATTTAAAGTTGTGCCTCTGCAGGAAGCACTGTTTGTGTTTATCCCTGGGCATGAGTGCTCATTTTCTTGGGGAATGGGTTTTTGTGGTAACATTTCAAAATGAGTGAAAGGACAATCAGCATTTTGGTTTGATACATACTGCCTTTGGGAAGGACAATTTGACTCTAGAAAAGTGTGTTCCTGCCAGCCATTTGACACTACCCATATGCTAGACCTTCAGTACCAGTGAGCATCTCCATTGCTTTTCACCATTAATCTAGCAGAGGAAGAGTGGTATCCCATGGTGACGAGGGAAGTGGAGCCTGTTGGTTAGTCCTTTGTGTTTCTCATGGCATTGGGGCCTTGCATTCTCGGTGTTAATCCTTTGGCTCTTGTGTGTCACAGATCCCCATCCAGGTGGTGGCATCCCTTGCCCTACCGCGTCTGTGCAGCTTGGTTCTGGCCACGCGTGCTGCGACTGCCTTCCAACAGCACTTGCATTGTGCTGCACAGTTGAGCAGATAATCCTGTTTCTTTTGTGGAACAAACCATACATGTATAGAAGCAGAACAGGCATAATTATAAGCTCTTTACTTGTGCTGTATTTTAAACTCCTCTCGGTGCGCAACACAGCATTGAAACCAATCATCAGTGTTTGGACAGGCATTTTTGGTAGTTAGGATGATCTCTAGGGAACAGATGATTTTACATAATGAAGCTAAACTGAAAGCTCCAAACAAATAGTTTTATTTAAGGATCACATATTATATGTGGCCTTCTTTGGGGCTTGGTTTTCATATAGCTAATTTACATCAGGATTATTTCAGCATATAGAGCAAACCGTCAGATTTTAATATAGTAGGTCCACTTTGAACACTCAGGCTCCACTGCCTTAAAGCTAGGTGGGTAGCTGACCTCAGGGCCCACAGTGGCTGAAAAGGCATAGGACTGAAGGCAACCTAGTTTAGTAGGATAGGACTGTCCCCTGGAGGTGGCTTTCCAGCCAGCCTAATGAGGGTGCATAGTTTTATACACTCCAAATAACTGGAGTGTATAAAATCACAAAGTGGCTGGACGTGGTGTCTCATGTCTGTAACCCCAACACTTTGGAGGCCGAGCTGGGAGATTGCTTGAGGCCGGGAGTTAAAGACCAGCCTGGACAACATAGTGAGACCCAATCTCTACAAAAAATACAGAAACTAGCTGAGTGTGGTCATGTGCACCTGTAGTCCCAGCTACTTGGGAGGTTGAGGTGGGAGGATTGCTTGAGCCTGGGAGGTCGAGGCTACAGTGAGCCGTGGTGGCACCACTGCACTCCAGCCTGCCCAACAGAGGGAGACCCTGTCTCAAAAATAAATAAGCCAGAAGCCAAAAATTGTTAATAAGACCAGAGGGATTCAGAGTTATTTAGGAGGGCCCTGTTTTAGAGTACACAGGGATCTGTTTTGACAGGCTGGGTTGAGGTGTGGGTGTTCAGATCCTCACAGTCCTGCAGAACAGCAGAGGAGCTTGTAGGGAGACCCCTAGCATGTGATAAGGGTGGGACAAACCCTACTGCTGTGATATTTGGCAAGGGCTGGCGCCAAGATTCCCATGCTGGGGCTGTCTCAGGTCCGATAGAGCTCTCCACTGGGCATCCTAGTCACCCGGCGTGTCCCAGTACCTCCCAAGGACACAGATGGCTTCCGGTTCATTGGGTGGAACACCTGCTGGGAGGGAACATTTTAGAGTAAAGTTAAGAATCCTTATCATGGCCTTCAAGGCCCTCCACAGCCTTGGCCCTGCCCACCTTCCACTTGCCACCCATCCCCTTCCCACTGCCCTGTTCCTGTTCCTGTTGCGGTTTGCTCTACCTGAAAGGTACTTCTCCATCTCTGGCTGGCAGGCTCCTTACACTCTGTGCTTGCCATCCAGTTGTCTCCTCCTTCATGACTAAGGGACATGAACCAGTCCTGTGGCTGTCACTGTGTGCCGTTTGCCCTCTGTTGCAGTGATCACCAAGGGACTTGCCTCCCACTTATTAGTGAGCCCCAGGAGACCAGGGGGTGTGTCTGCCCAGTTCGCTACCGAACCCTGGACCCAGCCATGCTTGTGGCACATACAAGTTACTGAACATGTTGGTTGACCTGCGAGAAGTGGGTGGGCTCTGCCGAACTGCAGCCGGAGATACATGCCTTTACCCCTCAGGCCCTTCCTGCTTGGAAAAGTAGCATATTATTAGTCTACAGAATCAAGTGTCGTTTTTGTTAAGAGTTGTTAACTGCAGGCTGAAGGATATGTAGGGTATGTCCACAGTTAAGGCGATGCGTGAAATCCTAGCTAATGGTAACAGCTTAGAAAGGCGCTTTCGGCGTTATTTTTGAGCATAGTTGAATTTTCCCACTTAGGATCATGTTCTGGAATTGGCTCCTTCCAAGAGGTTTCAGGTGCTCAGTCAGGCACAGAGGGCATGAGGGCTGGGAAGTATTTGGGGGGGGTCCTCATGGCCCCATGGGCAGGGTGGTCTTTGTGAGTGGGGCAGCAGCTTGTTGGCAGACAAGGGCAGTGTGGCCTGGCCAGCACCTATCACTTTCCAACCAGTGACTAGAAGGGGTGGTGAACCTTGAGTCCCTGAGTGCTGGACGAGAAGAAGGGTCCTGGGGTGGGAGGAGAGAGAATTCTTTCCTGCTATTCCTGACTTTATTGTATCCTATTATGACCTTCACCCCCACTTGATTACCTGGAATATATACAGTGTATAGATATATAGATATAAGCAGTTCTCCTGCCTTAGCCTCCCGAGTAGCTTGGATTACAGGTGTGCGCCACCATATCCGGCTAAATATTCCAGGACCCTACCTGAAGCCAGCTTGAGCTTCACCTAGGAGAGGCCTCGCAGAGGGGATTGAGCTCACTCCACAGCCTCTGATCTTTCCCACTCCCTGGAATGTCCAGAAGATGGCTGTCAGGAGCTTCTTAGGGAGTGTGGTAACTCCGTATTTTTTGGCAGCCACCATCATCCCTGTTTCTGTGGATGCCTTGGGAGCTCACAGGCTCTCACCTCTCCCTTCCTGATGCAGGGGGTCATTGCTCTAACTGCCCCACCTCCTGCCCTGGGTTGCCTGGTCCCAAGGTAACCCCTGCCCTTCACTCTGATCAGCAGCCCTGATGGTGGCGTTCAGCTTCTTGGACGTTCCTAGTACACCTTTTGCCTCTTGCTGTGTTCCAGAAGCCGAAGAGTTCTCCTCAACACTGTGCTGGAGGCTGGTCCTGCGCTGGAGCTGGCCAGAGCATTTGGCGGTGTTCTGGTTCTTGGATAAATGTGTTGACATTTGTCATTGGACAAAGCATGGTTAGCCACTTGCAGAGACCAGATTTGTATATGACCTGGTTATAGGATGCGTAGACAGGTGACCTGGCTATAGGATGCGTAGATAGGCAGCAGGATGGGAGCCACAGCACAGGCAGTTTGTGAGAGCATCATTTGGAGTAGCAAAAATAAAATAAAGAAAAAACCTGGATGTAAACAGTCCTTTTTTTTTGGAGACAGAGTCTTGCTGTCACCCAGGCTGGAGTGCATTGGTGTGATCTCAGCTCACTGCAACCTCTGCCTCCCTGATTCAAGCGATTCTCATGCCTCAGCCTCCCAAGTAGCTGGGATTACAGGCATGCGTCACAATGCCTGGCTGTTTTGTGTTTTTAGTAGAGATGGGGTTTCACCATGCTGGCCAGGCTGGTCTTGAACTCCTGACCTTATGTGATCTGCCTGGCTTGGTCTCCCAAAGTGCTGCTGGGATTGATTACAGGTGTGAGCCACTGGACCCAGCCTGGAAAGTCTTTTTTTTTTTTTTTTTTTTAAAGATGGAGTCTCGCTCTGTCACCCAGGCTGGAGTGCAGTGGCGCAATCTCAGCTCACTGTAAGCTCCGCCTCCTGGGTTCACGCCATTCTGCTGCCTCAGCCTCCCGAGTAGCTGGGACTACAGTTGCCCGTCACCACGCCCACCTAATTTTTTATATTTTTAGTAGAGTTAGGGTTTCACCATATTAGCCAGGATGGTCTCGATCTCCTGACCTCGTGATCCGCCCGCCTCGGCCTCCCAAAGTGCTGGGATTACAGACATGAGACACCACGCCCGGCCGGAAACAGTTTTCATTAGGGGAGTGGTTGATAAATCATGACAATGTTTGGAGTTACTATACTTACCCACGTAATATGAATAGTATATGTGTGTTTTCCTTCATGAGAAAAAGTGCATGCACAATGTACATAATATGTACATATGAACATTACATTGAGAATGCCTGGAGGCGAAACATTCATGGTTTCCTTCATGTTAGCACTCAGGGAAGGCCAGTTCCTTTCTCCTTATTCGTGTCTGCATTGTTGCTAGCTAACATTTGCTTGCTTGTGTTTTCTTCTTTCAGAACTCAAAAGTAGAAATAAACATGAAACCAGGACCAGTCAAATATTTTCATAGCAGCTTTATTTGTAAATTTCCTCTATCTGGAAAGGACCTAGATGTCAGCAAGTGAATGGTCAAATGGGGGTCCATCCCTGCCATGATATCCTACATAACAGTGAAAAGGAGCAACTTATTCCACACTGTGTCCATTTATATAGCATTGGTGAAGTGACAAGATCCCAGAGATGCAGAACATATGAGGGTTGCCAGGGATGATGGGGGAGCATGCACGCCGGGGTGGGTGGTCATAACAGGGCCACTGGAGGGATCCTTGTGGTGTTGGAACTGTTCAGGATCTTAACTGTGGGGGTGGCGGACACAAAAATCTACACATAAAATAAAATTGCAGAGAACTAAATACGTGTAAATGTGGAGAAATCTTCATTGGGTTGGTGGGTTACATCAGGACCCTGGCTGTTGATACTGCAGGGTAGTTTTGCAAAGTGAAGCTGTAAGGGGAAACTAGGAAAAGGGTATATGATCTCTCTCTGTCCCATGGTGTTAATGGGGGAACTGGTTCCAGTACCCTCTCAGGTATCAAAATCCACAGATGCTCAAATCTTCCTCATACAAAACAGTGTGGTATTTGCATATAATCACACATCTTCCTGTATAGTTTAAATTATCTCTAGGTTGCTTATAATATCTAATACAGTGTAAATGCTATGTAAATAGTTGGTAGACTGTTGTTTTGGGAATAATGACAAGGAAAAAAAAATCTGTACATGTTTAGTACAGACTCTCTCCCCCCATTTTTTTTTTTTTTTTTTTGAGACGGAGTCTTGCTCTGTCGCCCAGGCTGGAGTGCAGTGGCAGGATCTTGGCTCACTGCAAACTCTGCTTCCTGGGTCCACGCCATTCTCCTGCCTCAGCCTCCCAAGTAGCTGGGACTACAGGTGACCACCACCACCACGCCTGGCTAAGTTTTTGTATTTTTAGTAGAGACGGGGTTTCACTGTGTTAGCCAGATTGGTCTCGATCTCCTGACCTCTTGATCTGCCTGCCTCGGCCTCCCAAAGTGCTGGGATTACAGGCTTGAGCCACCGAGCCCGGCTGGTCTTGATCTCTTGACCTCGTGATCCACCCACCTCGGCCTCCCAAAATGCTGGGATTACAGGCGTGAGTCACTGCACCCGGCACCCCGAGTATTTTTGATATGCAGTTTGTTGAATCCACAGATATGGAAGACTGACTGTATTGTTTCTTTTTTTTTTTTTTTTTTTTTGAGACAGAGTCTTGCTCTGTTGCCCAGGCTGAGTGCAGTGGTGTGATCTCCACTCTCTGCAAGCTGTGCCTCCTGGGTTCATGCCATTCTCCTGTCTCAGCCTCCCGAGTAGCTGGGACTACAGGCGCCCGCCACCACGCCCGGCTAATTTTTTGTATTTTTAGTAGAGACAGGGTTTCACCGTGTTAGCCAGGATGGTTTCGATCTCCTGACCTCGTGATCTGCCCACCTCGGCCTCCCAAAGTGCTGGGATTACAGACATGTGCCACTGTGCCCGGCCGACTATATTATTTCTTAAGACTATATGTGAATCCACAGTTATCTCAAAGTTTAATCAAGAAAAGTTTAATCAAGTCAGTATAGTATGGTGTAGTAGCAGTCCTACAGGAATCCAGGTTATTTTGGGAATATCCATATTTAAAAGCATATGTAGTCAAAGAACTTCAGCCGCCTTGGAGTGTCATGCCTGTTTGCTTAGGACTTTTCCATTCTTCTTGCCTAGGTCCTCTTGTGGCAGTGCCTGTGCTAGTCGAGCTGTGACCCTGGTCTGGTGACATAGGATATTCTGCCCTACCTTACCCTGGGGCCGGTGACGATTACCTGAGAATTGTACAAGGCCTGGCACATAATAGGGGCTCATTGGAGTTACTGATTGATGAAATACTTAAGCAGATGGTAGTTCCTTCTCATGTGGTCAGTATTTTCTCTCCCCTTCCTGCCCCCACATAGATGCAAGCTCCCCAGATTGGCGGCAAGTCTCCTGAGCAATTCTCCTGTCCACTTGTCTCCTGCCATCTGTGTGGAAAGTGTTTTGTGTTTCAGCTCCCAAACTGCTTTTTTGTCTGCCTTGAATTGCTTGAGAATTTAAGCCATGCTCTATATAGGTACATAATGCTAACATTTTTACGTTTCTGTTTTTTTAATAGCCTATTTAAGAGACAGGGTCTTAAATAGGCAATAGGTCTTAATAGGTAGAGGCTCACTGCAGCCTTTACCTCCCACCTCAACCTCCCAAGTGGTTGGGATTACAGGTGTGCACCACTACACCCAACTGATTTTTTTTTTTTTTTTTTTGAGACAGAGTCTTACTCTGTCGCCCAGGTTGGAGTGCAATGGCGCGATCTTGGTTCACTGCAACCTCTGCCTCCCGGGTTCAAGTGATTCTCCTGCCTCAGCCTCCCGAGTAGTAGCTGGGATTACAGGCATGAGCCACCACGTCTGGCTAAGTTTTGTATTTTTAGTAGAGATGGGGTTTTGCCATGTTGGCCAGGCTGGTCTCAAACTTCTGGCCTCAGGTGATCTGCCGGCCTCAGCCTCCGAAAGTGCTGGGATTACAGGCGTGAGCCACCATGCCTGGCCCAAATTGCGTATCTTATAAACAAACTAGTTGATACACGTTGTTTCCGGTTAATCCTTTTTTAAAAAGACAGGGTCTCACTGTGTTGCCCAGGCTAAAGGGATCTTCCTGCCTCAGGGTCCTAAGTGCCTGAGATTCCTCCTGCTTCTTAGGCTGAGAGGGCATTCTACTTTGCCTTTTAAAAATTAGCTTTTAATTTTGGAGTAATTCTAGATGTACAGAAAAGTTGCAAAGTTACGACAGAGCTCCTGTGTGCCCCCCACTGACAATTTATATCACCAGTGTGAGTTTGTCACAGCCAAGGAACTGACATTGGTGTGTTACTGTTAACCAAACCCATTATTTCAGGATTTCACCAGTTTTTCCATTAATATCGTCTTTCTCTTGCTGGACTGCCTTATCTAAATTGAGGTTGCTTGAATATGTTTCTGGTCCTAAAGACAAGGCTTTTGTGGGATGCTTTAAAAAATAAAAAAGAATGCTGAGGTAGAGCTCCTAGAGATTCTATGCAGTCACTCTGATGTGGGTGAGAGAACTCCCCCATCCCCCAGCAGACGCCACTGCAGAGCCATGCAGAGATGGCTGGGAACCACAGGCTTGGGCTCGAAGGTGAGTCAGGTTTTCAGGTTGGGCTCCTTATGCTGGTGATGGATGGAGATAAACTATACTGACATGTCTAACCAGACTTCTGAAGTGTATTTTGGGCTATAAATCAAGAAACTATATGTATCAGTAAACTTTATATCTTTAAATTTATGTGTATCTTTAAGGTTATATTAGTAAACATTATATAAAGATCCCTGATTTCTCATTTACCTCTGTTTTAAGTCATACATTTAAATGAGTTCAGTGTGGGGAGAGGAGATGAGAGGTGAAGAGAGGATCATGCAGAAGCCAGAGGGAGTTCATGGTGAACTGATGGGGGTGGGGTGAGATGGGCTGTAGGGCGCCATGCGAGCCACCCAGAGACCAGGCATTGGCCCGTACGTGTCTGCCGTAATAACAGAGCTGTACTTTTGATCACTAGGCTGTCACTAGTGGAAGGATCTGGGGGGCTGAGTGGAGACACCTGTGGCTCAGAGGCTGTGCTGAATCTTCATGGACAAGGCACCACCTGGTGGCAGGACATGGACTCAGTTTCAACATACCAGGGTTTTATTGTGTTCCCAACCCCTGCCCCCTGCCAGCTTTTTGGGGGAGGATTGATACATCTTTGTGAAGTGACAGAAAATATCAAAGCCAGCCAATTGGAATCTTGCTTATTCTGATCTGTTATCTCAGGAGTGAGATTCGGATGCTGAAGTGGTCTACCTAACTTCTATAGCGGTTGGGAGGTGTTCTCTGGGGGGTAGCAGTTCTGTGTTATGACATCACAAATGGAATTCAGGGGGAGGAAAGTAGGGTATAGGCGTAAGTGCCCAGTAGAGCAGGTGGAAATATAGGTCCTGCAACTAGCCAGGGAGCCTACTTGGTGTTTCTAAAACATATTTTCTGCCTTTTCTTATACATATTGTGTTAAAAGGCCTAGCAGTCACGAATAATGGAGACTGTCTTCTATTTCTGGGTGGGGTGTGCATATTATGGGA
This sequence comes from Theropithecus gelada, assembly GCF_003255815.1. Lineage (NCBI taxonomy): Eukaryota > Metazoa > Chordata > Mammalia > Primates > Cercopithecidae > Theropithecus > Theropithecus gelada. Next base: position 73,753,325 of record NC_037688.1, read on the forward strand.
TGGTAATGGCTTTATTTCCTACAGACGTTTTTCATCCAGGGCCTGTCTGTTTGACATTGCACATTGTCACTCGTGTTTGCCAAACATGTCCCCAGTCTTATTTGAGATAATTTTGTGTCAAAAATAGTGCGTCGTGGCTGATGCCTGTAATCCCAGCACTTTGGGAGGCCGAGGTGGGCAGATCACCTGAGGTCAGGAGTTCAACACTAGCCTGGCCAACATAGTGAAACCCCATCTTTACAAAAATACGGAAAAATTTTAGCCGGGCATGATGGCAGGTGCCTGTAATCCCAGCTACTCAGGAGGCTGAGGTGAGAGAATCACTTGAACCCAGGAGGCTTGAACCCAGAAGGTTGCAGTGAGCCGAGATCACGCTATTCCACTCCAGCCTGGGTGATAGAACGAGACTCTGTCTCAAAAAAAAAAAAAAAAAAAAAAAAAAAAAAGCCTTAGCTCAAGTGTTTGGCCAAATCAGTCCCCATGTCTTAAAAACTTCCAAAAAGGTGGGATATAACACTTGGTATTACGTCACTCTTACATGGCAGTAAATATATGTGCACACCAATCTCGAACGTCTGTCTTGAACAACAAAAGAAGGCAGCCTCATTGTTTAGGCTATTTCTAGAAGCCTAGTACAGATTTTTTTGTGTGTGGCTATCCTGTGCTTTCATCATTTACTTCTGGACCAGGGATTTACCATGTCTTAATTAAAATTTTAATCCTCTTGCAGAACTAACTCATTTATGAGGAGCTTTTAAAAATGGGATCTCCTGCCCCTGGGAGCTGGGCTGGAATCACCTTGGCGGCTGCTTGGACACCCATAGGGCTGTTGGTGGCCAGACCCATGCCTCATGTACTCAGTGGCCAACCAGTGGCCCTTTGCCATTTCACAGCCACTGGCCTTGACTGCTTTCTCTGCGCCTGTCAGGTGGAAAAGGGCAGACTGGCCAAACCAACTCAGATGTGTTAATTTGGATGTAAAAGATGGGGTCTTGCTCAGAGTCTGTTGCAACCGCAGAGCTCTACTTTGCTTTTTCAAGGCCAACTGCAGAGTAGCCCTTACTTCACACTAGAACAATGTCAGAAAATAATAGGCTTTCTTTAGACATCACACTACAGTTAATCCCACTGCTGAAAAATGGGGGGTAGAGCTTACACATTTCCCCCACCCCAACCTGTAAGATATTATGCGCTCTTGAATTGATCTTGGTTTTTACTATTGCTGTAACTTTTAGAGACAATGCAGTCTCTCTGAAGTCACCCAGACAAGCCCTTCTTTGAGCTCTAATCTGAATTCACTTGTGTCTCAGTCTGATTTCACTAGACCTCATGAAACCATAACCTGTACCTCAGAATTACAGAGCAGTTGTAGAGTTCACTTATTTTCCATCCTTTAGACTGCTTACACTTACATATGATCCTGATTTTAGACATGAAGTTTTATGTACAGAAAATGAGCCCTCATTTTTGCATCCATGCATTAAAACCATGTTTTAAAGCAACTGTCGTAGGATAAGTTTGAAGCAAGGAAATTAAAAGTACTAGGTGTACCCCTAGCAAATTACTTTTAAGATTTATAGACCAGGTGTGGTGTCTCATCCCTGTAATCTTGGTACTTTGGGAGGCCACGGCTGGCGGATCACTTGAGGTCATGAGTTTGAGACCAGCCTGGCCAACATGGTGAAACCCTGTCTCTACTAAAAATACAAAAATTAGCTGGGTGTGGTGGCACACGGCTGTAATCCTAGCTACTTGGGAGGCTGAGGCAGGAGGATCACTTGAACCCAGGAGATGGAGGCTGCAGTGAACTGAGATCACCCCACTGCATTCCAGCGTGGGAGACAGAGGAAGACTCCATCTCAAAAAAAAAAAAATAGTCCAGGCAGGGTGGTACATGCCTGTATTCCCAGCATTTTGGGAGGCTGAGAGGGTGAGAGGGGTGGATTGCTTGAGTCCAGTTCAAGACCAGCCTGGGCAACACTGTGAAATCTTGTCTCTTTAAGGGGGGAAAAAAAAATTGTAGCACTTACACATAGTGTGAGTGTGTGCATATACAGTGAAGAAACTCTAGGTTGCTTCTGTGTAACCCTAATCTCTAGTAGGTTCTTATGTATCCTCCTGCTGTTTCTGTATACATCTTTTGAATTTTGTAAAGGGAAATATGAAATTACATGTTTCTATTTCAACACAGCTCTCTCCTTTTATAACAGAGGTTGTATGTGATACGTATTGCTTGGTACCTGAATTTTTTTGTTTTTAATAGACATGGGAATCTCACTATATTGCCCACGATGGTCTTGGACTCCCTGACTCCTGCGATCGTCCCATTCTGGCCTCCCACAAGTGCTGGGAGCCACCATGCTTGGCTAAATTTTTTTTTTAACATTCCATTGGGAGGTTGGCGCAGTGGCTCTTGAGTGTAATCCCAGCACTTTGAGAGGCCATGGCGGGTGGATCACTTGAGGTCAGGAGTTCGAGACCAGCCTGACCAACAATGAAACCCTGTCTCTACTAAAAATACAAAATTAGCCAAGCGTGATGGTGCACACTTGTAATCCCAACCACTTGGGAGACCGAAGCAGGAGAACCGCTGGAACCCCTGAGGCCAAGTTTGCGGTGAGCCGAGATCGTGCCACTGCACTCCAGCCTGGGCAACAAGGGCGAAACTGCATCTTTAAAAAAAAAAAAAAAAATCCATTGGAATTTGCCATAATTTATTTAATAGGCCTTCATAAGTTTTTTTCCCTATTCAGTTAATATATAAATATATTTTTAAGTTTAAATATACATGTTACCTCTTTAAAAATTTCCAACTTTAAATATCACAGATAAGGCACTAGCCTGCTTTGTCCATCCCCAGCCCCGTTCCCTTCTTGCCCCCTCCACTTTATAGGGCCAGTCACTGTCCTTGGTTTACAATTTATACATCTTATAAAACTTTTTAAAGGTTTGATGTAGTTCTAGGAAACTGAATGTGGGTGAAAGACATTTCAGAGTACCTGATTTTTCTTTTTTTAAATTGAGCATGTATGTTTGATTTAGAGCATTTGAGCTAGTTAAGAATCAGCAAAAAGACATTTTTCCTTCTCTTCATCCTTTCTCTTGAGTGTACATCTGAGTTCCTTTCCTTAACCCTCTTCCACAGTATTTCTGTCAAGGCATGATGGTCTAGGGACTAGTTTAGAAGTATGTGTATATGTTTTCAGAAATAAGCTTTAAAAAAATAATAAATTGAGATGAGGTCTCACTGTGTTTCCCTGGTTGCTCTCAAACTCCTGGACTCAAGCAGTTCTCTCACTTTGGCCTCCCAAAGTGCTAGGATTATAGGCAATGAGCCACTGGTTGGACCGGAAATAACTTTTAAGCCATCATTAATTAAGTGTATCTATTAAAAGACTGTCAAGATTGAAATTGATCTTTAATGTCTTAATCTTAAATGTCTGGGTGGTAATACCTGTTTCTTGGTATTTTGAATGTTTTGAGATGCTTGAGTGATGGAGAGTACCATTTTATTCAGGAATGATTGGAGAGGCTTATGATGTAATCTTAAGCATTAGGGTTTTGGAGAGTTCCTAAAGGGGGAAGTGAGTGTGCGCTGTCCATGGTGCTGAATCAGATTGCATGCTGGTTCGAATGGCAGAAAAGCTCTGAAATTGTGAAGGCCACCCACACACACAACTACCTGACTGTTAAAAAGCTCATCTCCTGTCTGCAGTTGAGATTCCTAATTTCTGTTGGTGTCCGATGCACCAGGGAAAGCCGACTGTGTAGGCAACCGTGGGGCCAGCATTAGTTGCAGTGAGCTGTTCTAATATGTGGAAGAACAAATTGATTTAAATGGGACGTGTGAAGCTAGGTAAAACCTAAAAGTCCTGTTGTGATTATTCTGCTTGTAGAATAACCATCTGTGTCAGTGTGAGAAATCTATGCTTTAAAATTAATGAAAAGTGATTGGAATGTTGTTGTAATTTACACCTTATTTGCCAGTTGTAACTTAAAATGTTTTGAATCCCAACTTGAGTTATATGTGTTTTTCAGCCCAAGCATTTAGCACGCATTTAGAGTGATCAGTTTTATGCTTTCCTAAATACTTTACATAATCCAGGCTCTTTACATAATTATACAGTAATCGTCCACTGACACCTTGAGGATGATGATTTGATGTTTTAAGACACTGGCATGGGTGGGCGATCCCAGCACTTTGGGAGGCCAAGGTGGGTGGATCACTTGAGGCCAGGAGTTTGAGACCAGTTGACCAACATGGTGAAACCACATCACTACTAAAAATACAAAATTATCTGGGCGTGGTGGCACGTGCTTGTAATCCCAGCTACTCCAAAGGTTGAGACAGGAGAATAGTTTGAACCCGAAAGGCAGAGGTAGCAGTGAGCTGAGATTGTGCCACTGCAATCCAGCCTGGGGAACAGAGTGAGACTGTCTCAAAAAAAAAAAAAAAAAAAGATACTGGCATGTGTTCATGATGAAAAAGTTTAAAATAATTTGTTTTAATATATACCATTTGCATATGTTCAGTAATCTTCACAACAAAATTGCCTGTAGAATTGTTTGTAATTACTAGGAAACCTGTAGTAAAATAATGACTTTCCACAACAATTAGATACAGGTTCTTTATGCTGATTAGCTATTGTAAAGTAAGAACTACCTAAGGAATTTTTTTTTTTTTTTTGAGACTGAGTCTCACTCTGTCGGCCAGGCTGGAGTGCAATGGCACGATCTTGGTTCATCGCAGCCTCTGCCTCCTGGGTTCAAGTGATTTTCATTCCTCAGCCTGCTGAGTAGCTGGGATTACAGGTATGCACCACCACACCCAGCTAATTTTTGCATTTCTAGTAGAGATGGGGTTTCACCATGTTGGCCAGCCTGGTCTCGAACTCCTGGCTTCAGATGATCCATCCGCCTTGGCCTCCCAAAATGCTAGGATTACAGGCATGAGCCACCATGCCTGGCCTACGTAAGAGATTTTACATAAAAAGTTTTGTGCAGAATATCATTGCAAAGAAAGCAAATTATAGTGTAGTATAGCATGTTTCCAAATTCCATTTAGTGTTTTGAAATAACAGAAGTTTGTATTTAGTAAACATTAGTATAAATATTTTTTGGATTAGAATGAACCTTTACTGTGCTACAATTGAATTTTTTTTTTTTTTTTTTTTTTGAGACGGAGTCTCGCTCTGTCACCCAGGCTGGAGTGTAGTGGCGCGATCTCGGCTCACTGCAAGCTCCACTTCCCGAGTTCATGCCATTCTCCTGCCTCAGCCTCCTGAGTAGCTGGAACTACATGCGCTCGCCACCATGCCCGGATAATTTTTTTGTGTGTTTTTAGTAGAGACGGAGTTTCACCGTGTTAGCCAGGATGGTCTCGATCTCCTGACATCGTGATCCGCCTGCCTCGGCGTCCCAAAGTGCTGGGATTACAGGCGTGAGCCACCGTGCCCAGCCACAATTGGAATTTATTAATGATTAGGCAATATCAAAAGTATAAGTTTATATTTTGCTTATTCCATTAAAGCCATGAATGTGAAACCCATGGAATTTGTTTTTCTTCTTTAAAGCTGGAGATACAGATGACCCACCAAGAATTACTCAGAACCCTGTGATCAACGGGAATGTGGCCCTGAGTGATGGACACAACAACACGGAGGAGGACATGGAGGATGGTAAGTGCCTATCGTTCGCCTCCTCGCAGCGGGCGGAAACCTGTCAGAAAACAGATTCAGATCCATGTTTTTTCCTTGGGTACTTGTGAGCTTGAGCATAGCTAGTTTTCAGGAGGCTGTAACTGAGGAAAATCCTGTTTGGGTTTTGAGTTTCAAGATGGCCTACACCATTTCCAGGTAAGTAGAGTCTCCCTAGCCTAGGTGAGGAGGTGTAATTTAGGTTTAAATGTAATAGGTGGGTATTGACTCACGCCTGCAGGTCTCCAGCCACTGCTAGTATTGGGAACAACAAGCATGTCTTACTCTCCTTCCTGTTTGTTTGCAGCAAGATACGTGCAGACATTGGAACTTGGCTTTCCATTGCATTCTCATTGCAGGGTGTATATCAGTTGATGATAGCTGAGAATCCCTCCCCACTCCTGTTAGGGATGAAATCAGATTCAAGCTTTGGCCTTCATTCTCCCTCACTGAGTTTTGGTCTATAGCTTCTCTGTGAGAAAGCACACTCATGTATGTGCATGGACTTTTTTTTGTGTAGGAGATCAGTTTTTTTCTTCCAAGACCATTCCTTCTTTAAATTTATCAGATTAGTGACCTCAACATTTGCAAGGTCACACTTGTGAGTAGGGAGCAGCCATAATTGCAGTATGCAGCCCCTGGAGTCTTGAGTGTAATATGAAACCATGTTCTGTCAAAAAGCATGTCCATCAATCCTCATGAGGGTTGTGTCCTTCCCAGGGGAGTAACGGGGCAGTTGAAAGAAACCATCAGTCACGGGCTGCACCACCAGAAGGACTGCTGTTCAGACCTCCTGCCAAAAGTTCAGCCTCCATGAGAAACTGCAGCCGTAGTTGAGAGTTCTCTCACAGTGCGGTTTACCCCTGGCAGCTGGCTGAGGCAATATCTGAGGAAGGTAAAGAGGCGTGGTCTAAACCCGCTGCTTTGTTACCTGTGGAGTGCGCTTTCCACCATAGACAAGGGCAATGGTGTGGGTGTGGTCTCGCTGGTTGTTGGGCTTTGGAGGTTTTACTTCAGACATTAGAGATGCCGAAAGTGGTTTAGTGAGCGCATTTGGGAAGGCGTGGCCAGGTCTAAGGCGCCAGGTGTGCTTTTGGGATCCCTTCTAGCCACTTGTGGAGCAGTGACAGGCCCTGCCCTATTGGAGCATTCCCAGTCTAGTTCCCACAGAGCAATCTGTGCCAACATTTCCCTACTGTGTTTTGTTTTTTTTAGGCGGGAGGTCTTGGGAGGAGACATAGATATAGGGTGGAGCTTCTCAGCTTCTCATGGCATCTTGAATAATTCTTGGTTGTGGGAGGCTGTCCTGTACGTTCCAGGATGCCCATGGCCGCTGCCCCCCACTTGCAGTCATGACATGTCTCTAGACATTGACGAGTGTCTCCTGGGGAGAATGACTTATGAGGACATAAGTATGGGTAAAAATCCCCTTCCTTTTGAGGTACATTTCACTAAATTAGTAGACAGTGGTGCCACACCGTAGGACCTAAAAGTGGAAATGCCCTTCTTGTGACCTCCTTGATGGAAAAAGCGTATAATCCAAGAAGGTTGAGTAATCTTCAGTAGCATCTTTCCTTGGTTTGGAACTATGGTTGCCGTTGAAAGACCCAGCGTGTAATATCTTTCTGATGGCAAAGTGCACGGGAGGGAGGTGGTCCTGACTGTAGGAGAAGAACTTGTAGCTGAGGGCAGCATTTTCCAGCTGCAGTATGAATTGTGCAACCCTCTTCTTCAGGGGATAAGTGTGTTGTGAAAAATGCACAGGATTCTAGGAAGTTATAGATGTGCTTGGCTAAACAAGCTTTATTTACCATTGTATGTCTTAGGGTTGTCGTATCAGAAGCAACATAAATTGCTTCTCCAAAAGTTTTTGTTAATGATGCCCCAAGACTCTGGACTTCAAAGCTCCCCTTTTTTTGAGTGTCCTGTTTACTTGAGTGTTGAGTGTCCATTTCAGACTAGGACACACAATCTGGGAAGCATCTCTTTCGAAGTTTTGTCTGTAGCCAAACTATCCGAGACTTGATTGATTTGCACAGAAGACTTCTTAGTAAGGGACATTTCTTGTGTAAGAAGCTAAGTAGCTAATGACATAGCGATGGGAGACCTGTATAGTTGAGGAAGAGAACTTACTTAAAAATCCTGTTAACATAGAATTATGGGCAAGTATGAGAATTATTTTTTACTATATCTACTCATTCTATACTTTTAGTTCCTCATTCACTGTTTTTTGTGAGATGTCCAAGGAAGTTATTTTATTTTATTTTATTTATTTTGAGATACAGTCTTGCTCTGTCACCCAGGCTGGAGTGCAGTGGTATGATGACCACTTACTGCTTCCGCAGTCTCCTGAGTAGCTGGGACTACAAGTGTATACCGCCATGTGTGACTAATTGTTTGTAGTGACTGGATCTCTCTATGTTGCCCAGGCTGGTCTAGCACTTCTGGGCTCAAGCAGTTCTCCTTTCTTGGCCTCCCAGTGTGTTGGGATTATGGGCATGACCCATTGCACTTGGCCCAAGGAAGTTTTATTTTATTTTATTTTGAGATAGGTTCTTGCTGTGTCGCCCAGGCTAGAGTGCAGTGGTGAGAGGTGAGATCTCAGCTCACTGTAACCTCTACCTCCTGGGTTTTTGCGATTCTCCTGCCTCAGCCTCCTGAGTAGCTGGGATTACAGGCACATGCCACCACGCCTGGCTACTTTTTGTATTTTTAGTAGAGACGGAGTTTCACCATGTTGGCCAGCTGGTCTTGAACTCCTGACCTCGGGTGATCCACGTGTCTTGGCCTCCCAAAGTACTGGGACTACAAGTGTGAGCCACCAAGGAAGTTTTAGAGCAAATATGGCCTCTGAAGATCTAGATGGATCTAGATTTAGAATGTTGTTCTCCATGAGACTAATTTGTGGGGATTGACGAGGACTTGCAAGAACTTATATTAGAATGAAGAAGTTAGCTAAAATCACTGCAACAGCACATTTTGGGAAATTTTATACCAACCTTTCTGATTCAAAAATGTGAAGTGTTGTGTTTTTCTTTAACTTACTTTTTTTTCTCTTTTCTTTCTTTTCTCCTTCCTTCCTTCCTTCCTTCCTTTCCTTCCTTTCCTTCCTTTCCTTCCTTTCCTTCATTTCCTTCCTTTCCTTCATTTCCTTCATTTCCTTTCTTTTCTTTTCTTTTCTTTTCTTTTCTTTTCTTTTCTTTTCTTTTCTTTTCTTTTCTTTTCTTTTCTTTTCTTTTCTTTTCTTTTCTTTTCTTTTTGACGGAGTTGCTCTTGTTGCCCAGGCTGGAGTGCAGTGGCACGATCTCGGCTCACCGTATCCTCTGCCTCCTGGGTTTAAGCAATTCTCCTGCCTCAACCTCCCAGGCAGCTGGGGCTACAGGCGCCTGCCACCACGCCTGGCTGATTTTTTGTATTTTTAGTAGAGATGAGGTTTTACTGTGTTGGCCAGGCAGCTAGTCCCGAACTCGTGACCTCATGATCCACCCACCTCGACCTCCCAAAGTGTTGGGATTGCAGACGTGAGCCACCGCGCCCGGCCTACCTTTCTTTTTGCAACTGAAGCCTAGACTGGTCCATTGGCCTTTGCCCTGGGAGGATAAAATTGATATAACAAAGTGCACAGTGGGAACTTTGTGCTGTAGGTAATTGTCGCTGCCGCTGCCGCTGCTACAAGAGTCTCCAGGGACCAGATTGGAAGATAGTGAGTTATCAAGGAGTCTGGTTGAGGATTTGTGGTGACAGCAGTTTGCAGAAGCTTGTTGCGCTGTCATTTACAATAAAAATAAGCAGTAATGAAATGGTACTCTGCTAATGTTAGTGGCATCCAGGCAGATTGGAGTCTTTGTGCATGAAGCGCTAATTTTGCAGGGAATGTGGGTGTTTTTCCTAATCCCTAGTATACTTGGAAGTTGCAAAAAATAGTACATAAGATCCTGTATACTGTTAAGTGTTTTCTTGGGCAGAGATCTCCATCACTCAGTCTCATGTAATTCCTTGTAGGAGGACAATCTGGCTGGCCATATCTGTGAAAGCTGGTTTCCAAGTCCACTTCTCCTTTTTATTGGACTTTTTTTGGAGACAGAGTTTTTTGTTCTTGTTGCCCAGGCTGGAGTGCAATGGCATGATCTCAGCTCATTGCAGCCTCCACCTCCGAGGTTTAAGCGATTCTCCTGCCTCAGCCTCCCAAGTACCTGGGATTACAGGCACACACCACCACACTTGGCTAATTTTTGTGTTTTTAGTAGAGATGGGGTTTTGCCATGTTGGGGCAGGCTGGTCTCAAACTCCTGACCTCAGGTGATCCTCCTGCCTCAGCCTCCCAAAGTGCTGGGATTACAGGCGTGAGCCACTGCGCCCTGCTGACCTTTTTTTTTTTTTTTTTTTTGAAACGGAGTCTCGCTCTGTTGCCCAGGCTGGAGTGCAGTGGTGCAATCTCGACTCAGTGCAAGCTCCACCTCCCAGGTTCACGCCACTCTCCTGCCTCAGCGTCCCGAGCAGCTGGGGCGCCTTCCGCCAAGCCCGGCTAATTTTTTTTCTTTTTTGTATTTTTAGTAGAGACAGTTAACAAGAGCGTGTTAACCAGGATGGTCTTGATCTCCTGACCTCGGGATCTGCCCGCCTTGGCCTCCCAAAGTGCTGGGATTACAGGCATGAGCCACCGTGCCCAGCCAGACCTTTTGTTTTTTAGTAAAAGTTTTACATTATTCTATTAGTATGAAGAGTTTTCAGGAAGTGAGGTGAAATTTTAATACACCTGAAGTGTCATCTAAACTTCGTGCTTAGCAGATTTGATAAGTCTGTTCTAAGAAATGTGCCTTGAGTGTGAGGCTGAAATAGAGTATACAGTGCACTGTGAACTATCCACTGTGTGTCAGGACAGTGCTACACTCGGGGGCACAGAGACAGATGCATGGTGGCCTGTGTGGGGCTGGGCAGCAGGTGGACCAAGTGCAAACTTTAATTCTGAGTCTCACCATTGTTTGGGTCTTTTCAATATTTAAGGAATATCTCGGGAAATTTAATGTATAGGGCAAAAGTTCAAAAAGCATTTATAATATGTATTGATTTGGGATACATAAAATCAAACCCTATAAACAGCTGAATTATATAAAATAGATGAGTTAGAAGAGAGGCATAACCTTGTTTCTTTCAGCTTTTTAGGTCCTGCAGTGATTTTCCATTTGGTTGCTTCTGTGCAGTTCTGTATACATGGGCTTCGTAAAGCGGGCAAGCTCGTAGTCTCATTTTGTTGAGACCTGCGTTTTGTGAGTGTTATGGTAACTTCCAGGAGTGGTATTTTAAAAACCAGGTCAGGGTCACTGTGCGTAGTGTCTTGACAAATCTTGGATATTAAAATCCTCTATTGTCACTTGTAAAACAGCCTTGGCAGACTTCCATTTCCTCACTTAAAATGTAGGAATTGACATTTGTCTCTTGTCTACCTTACAGAACTTAACTCCTGATCAACTGTGAATTGCATGATCCTAAAAACACATGGCAAAACTTGTTCCACCATGCCATTCTAGACATTATTATCTTAAACAAGTTTCTTGCCTTTTAGTAGACTTCTGTCCCTCAAAGGGATTAGGGTAATACCACTTAAAGAGGCTTATATAAATAATTCTCTTGGACAAGATGCACCTCTTTCAGCTGCTCTTCCTTCCACAGTGCCTGTGCTGTAAACAACTCAGCAGGGTTATGTGGAATAAAAAAGTTTGGCATGAAGAGTGTCTCAAAGAAGGTAGAAGTGCTTACCATCACACATGCTTTTGATATTTCAATTCTACCCTCCCAGGAGGACTGATGGACATGTTTTCTTAAGACCAAACTCAGTCATAACCTTCAAGCAAATTCTGTTCCCCGAGAAGTGGGTGATGCTGAGAACTCAGTTGTTAGTGAACTTTGGAATCTGAAGGGTTGTTGGATGCCGTGGTGACTGCCTTCAGGGGCCTGAAGATGAAGGATGGGAGGATGTTTTTATGCGCTCTTTACCCAAGCCTACAAGTCTCGTTTTGTGCCTTAGGAGCCTGGTGGTCAGGGATGTCAAAATAGCACCTGATTCTAAGCTGGGAACAGCCTTCCAGGCACTGCGTATAGAGCGTGGCCCTCGGTGTGGCCCTGGATCTCCTGCCAGTCCGTGAGCTGTGTGCAGGCTATAATGAGATAGGTACAGAAACTGAAAGGAAGCGTTTAGAAGCTTGTGTAGCATGTTGACCTTGCTGTGGCAATTTCATTATGCTTTATAAAAGTATTGGTCAATAACACATTGGTGTGGGTGCAGGAGGACCGTGCCTTCACAGGAGTCGTTTGAGAAGCAATGAGATGCTGCAGGGTTTGTCAAAGGTGATTGACCGATGGCCACATGCAAATGAATAGTCACTGTCATCAGTGAAAGATTGAATTTTAAATGGAGACCTTCAGTTGGACCTCTGCTAAGAGGCGCTGTGTTGGCAGAAACTTAAATTTCTTAAATCAGCCTTTGGTCTTATTATCATTGAACAATTTATACTGCTTATGTGGGAAAAGATACCAGTTTCTTAGAAAAAAAAAAAAAAAAAAACACTCCCCCTAGGGTGTCCAGGCTAGTAGTTTTACAAAAATTGTGAACTAATGAAGTTAACTTTATTATTAGGCTACTGTTGTAGCCATTGTCTTGCCTCTGAGCAGTGCTGAGCTTCCAGGGGGATGGCTGTTTTCCTGGCTCTCAAGTCCTGCCTGTGTGTTCTGTGCTCTCTAAAGTCAGCCCAAGTCCCATGTTGTGGTCTTTTCCCCCAGAAGTCCTGTCCTTGAACAGATGTGAGCCATGTCGTTCCTTCTCTCCAAAGTCTCTCCACTCACGGGGTGCCCCGGGGTCCTTGGGAATTCAGCTTTAGTAAAGTAGACATTGTTCTCATGTGGAACTCAGTCTGACAGGGATGGCAAGTGTATGGTTAGCACTCTGTGAGTTTTGGACTTCATAAGGAAGAATTAATCCATTCAGAAACTGTATGTCATCTCAGTCTTAGGCTTTTAATAAATCGGAAGCAATTTTTTCGAACCGTTAGATTTTAGCAGTTAAATCAAGATGTGTAGAACAGTTTACTCCATGTTGATTAATGCTAGTGCTTTTGGTCAGTGCACAGGCTCTGTGGCTGATGATGTGTTTTTTTTGCAGACACCAGTTGGCGCTCTGAGGCAACCTTTCAGTTCACTGTGGAGCGCTTCAGCAGACTGAGTGAGTCGGTCCTTAGCCCTCCGTGTTTTGTGCGAAATCTGCCATGGAAGATTATGGTGATGCCACGCTTTTATCCAGACAGACCACACCAAAAAAGCGTAGGATTCTTTCTCCAGTGCAATGCTGAATCTGATTCCACGTAAGACAGTTTAAATGATGCAACTACAAACCCCCACATAGTTGTATTACATTACTGGAAGCCAAATTCGATCAACCTAGTGCAGTTGTATCTTATTTGCTGCCTCTACATAGTCTTTTGATTTTAAATTAGATTAAATACGTCTTTCTCTTTAAAACCCACTGGTGTATGCATTATACCCAAGCTAGAAAAGTGTATTTTTGTCTTGTAAGTAAAAAAACTAAAAATAGTTTGTTGGAATCTGGCAGCCCATGGAATCAGGGCCTACCAGGATTAGCTGACCATAGAGCCACCAGGCTTAATTCTTACTCTGCCTGAGCAGAAAATGGCAGCTGTCAGAGCCAGACATCCCTTACATTGTGTGATAACTAATTTGTACGGGTTGTTCAGAAAGTACAAGTAAAACATACTTTGTGAAGGATTTATGCAACATGGCCCTCTGACTTGAGGAACATTTAAACATTCATGTATATTATGAAATGTCCAAACACTGAGAAATCTTGATGGTCCTTCTATTTATATGAATTAGAAAATTAATCCACCTTTTATCAAAAACCCAGTTGATTCTGGGAGTGTGGACCACTGTCTGCATCGGAGCCAGGGGAGGCTGCTGACTTGGACTGCACCTATCCTAGTCTCCCTGTGACCCTTTGGAACCCTCAGTAACGTGTTCCCCGGAGTGAACTGGCTCTAGCTGTTCTGTCAGTTCCCCCAGGGAATAAAATTTATGGAGTCTCACTCTGTCGCCAGGCTGGAGTGCAGTGGCCTGATCTTGGCTCACTGCAAACCCAGTCTCCCAGGTTCAAGCGATTCTCCTGCCTTGGCTTTCCTAGTACCTGGGACTACAGGCGCCCACCACCACACCCGCTAATTTTATATTTTTAGTAGAGATGGGATTTCACCATATTGACCAGGCTGGTCTTGAACTCCTGACCTCAGGTGATCTGCCTTCCTTGGCCTCCCAAAGTGCTGGGATTACAGGCGTCAGCCACTTTGCCCGGCTGTACTTTCATTTTCTTTAATGTTTAAGTAAGAAGTGCCAAGGTAGTTTTATGATGCAGCCAGGGCTTTTGGATGGTTTAAAAAGTTTTCCTCTTCTGTTCACATTATGATGTGATCTGATGAGTATTTGGGCTAGGTTTGTTTCAGTCTGATGGACAACTTTAGCCTGAAGAGCACTTTGGAAAAACAGTGAATGGTCCATACCCAGTGTCAGCATCCCGAGCAAGCAGGAAGTGCTGTGGGAACAGCACTGTCCTACCCTTGTCCTGAAGAGTCAAACCGTTTCAGGGTTCAGTTGTAGCGTTGATTTATAAGGCCCCACTTTAATCGCAAACCTTAACTTTCTGTGGCTTAAGGGGCTGTATATATGGTTTTTGAACCTGGATTTAGAGACCCTTTTGTGGTTCACTCCACAGTTGACTGCATACAGTAGTTCTCTTTTGGTAGTAATTTGTGCCTCGTCAGTGAATTCCTTGATGCCAGGGCAGGACAGCAAACTAAGGCCACAGAGCTCCCTGGTGCTGGTTTTGGGGCTGGTTTTTCCCCAGTGTGTGCTGGAGGGCATCCTAGGAGAGCCTGAGAGGCATAGCACTGAAGGACTACAGGGGCAGGAGCGACACTGAGAGGTGACCCCTATATCAGCAGTAGAAGCAGAGGTTTACATCCACCCATCTGTTCTTTTTGGTTCTTTCCTAATAACTGTTATCTGACCAAAAAGTTGTAGTCTTGTACAGAATCCACAACTGGTATTGAAAGTTCAAAATTGTATAGATACAATTAAAATTTCCAACTTCTGAGGATTTAAAAAATGAAACCATGAGTGAAATCCCTACAGAATACACTGGGGGAGCCCCAAACACCCTTTTTTCTATTAAAGGTAAAAATGCCTCCGTCCTACCTTTAACCCCAACCGGAAAGGAGAGAGCAACAAAAACATAAGTGGGAATTTTGGTGTGCTATGTTTACTGTCTTTAAAAATGTGTAACATCTGGTGAATACGTCAACTAAGGCTCAGATTACTCTTTTAAACAGGTCGTGGTCTTGCCATGCGCAAGCAGTACTGAAGATAATAAATTACAGAGATGATGAAAAGTCGTTCAGTCGTCGTATTAGTCATTTGTTCTTCCATAAAGAAAATGATTGGGGATTTTCCAATTTTATGGCCTGGAGTGTAAGTAACGGTGTATTTAGTCTAAATAATCGATGCATTACTGCTTGTTGTTCCCTTACCTTTTTGATTTTTCAAGTCCTTTATTCATTTTAGAGCTAGATTTTTGCTTTCTGAATTGGACAGATGTCTTTGAAAATATGTTTTCTCCAGTTTCCTATTCTAGGTTTTTAGCAGCTTTCTGGATTCACGTCTCACCTTGTAGTCAGTCACTCAAAGGGAGTTCCCAGTGGGCTAAATTTCCTTTAAAAGACATAATGCTGTTTGAGGTCCTTTCATGATTCAGGCATAGTACTGAGTGGTTCCACGTGACTCCAGTAACTTCATTCAGTTCATTTTGGCTCCTTTTTGCAGAGGTGGTAGCCGGTGGAACAATCTAGGAATGTTCCTTCTTACTCCGCTAAGTCACTTATCATTGCCTTCTCCAGCCCCTCCCCTCGCCTGCTTAGAGGAGCACAGATTTCTCCTGTCCATGCTGTGGCTCTGAGCCCCTGGGTACCTCTGGGATGCCTCTGAGGTGCCAAGCATTTGCTGTGTGTGTTGTGAGACCACTGTTAAAAGCAAATTGAAACAGTCTAAAATTAGCAACAAAGTTGGGATGTATGTTTAAAAAAGTATTTTAGGCTGGGCGCGGTGGCTCAAGCCTGTAATCCCAGCACTTTGGGAGGCCGAGGCGGGTGGATCACAAGGTCAGGAGATCGAGACTATCCTGGCTAACATGGTGAAACCCCGTCTCTACTAAAAATACACAAAAACTAGCCGGGCATAGTAGCGGGCGCCTGTAGTCCCAGCTACTTGGGAGGCTGAGGCGGGAGAATGGCGTGAACCCGGGGGGGCGGAGCTTGCAGTGAGCCGAGATATCGCGCCACTGCACTCCAGCCTGGGAGACACAGTGAGACTCCGTCTCAAAAAAAAAAAAAAAAAAGTATTTTAATCTGTATTAAGTACAGGGTACTAATGTAATTTGTCTCTTGGGAATAAAGTGTGTGTTCTTATTCAAGCAGGATATTCTTATTTATGTTTTATAGGAAGTGACCGATCCTGAGAAAGGATTTATAGATGATGACAAAGTTACCTTTGAAGTCTTTGTACAGGCGGATGCTCCCCATGGAGTTGCGTAAGTTTTTCTTTAATTGGGTGCTGTTAAAAATGTCTTTTGTGCTGCAGTGAAAGAAGCTTTGGCATGCATGTGACAGAGATGCACATATTTAATCAGTATGCGTCCTCTCTGCGCTTGCTCTGTGGCACACAGAGTCATGCCCACTTGCCACTCTTTTAATGGATTGATTGAGACGTTCTACATGGTAGACCCTTGGAACATAATTGTATAATAACCGGTACATAAATACCCAGAGCAGAGGTGCTCTGTTGTTACTTTGATGAGGGCAGGGAGGAAGTCCTCTCCGAGTGTGAGGAAGAGGCGAGCATCACCGACAACTAACATGGTGAGCGAGGAGTAAAGAGGCATGACCAGGCCGTTAGGTGTACTTGAGCGTTTCCAAGGCTGGGAGCTAACCCCTGGAGTGGCAGGGTGGGTGAATGGTACTGCGCAGTAGGTGTCTCCTCCAGCACTGGTCCTGCTTGGTGACTGTCGTGTGTTCATGTCATGGCATTGTGTACAGAGGGAGATGGGCGTGGAGGTGGGAGGATTGCTCTACTTTCTGGCACCGTTCTCTGTGGCTTCCTTTTACTACTTGGGGTGGGGGTGGAAAGGTACAAGACATAGTTAATTCCGAGAATCTTGTCTTCAACAACCACCAAAA
The DNA here is from genome assembly GCF_003255815.1 of Theropithecus gelada. NCBI lineage: Eukaryota > Metazoa > Chordata > Mammalia > Primates > Cercopithecidae > Theropithecus > Theropithecus gelada. The sequence goes on from NC_037688.1 coordinate 73,770,309, forward strand.
TCACAAAATAAAAAAAGCTCTGGGAGTTTAGAAGTCTGAGGCAAACCTTGGCGAATACACACTCCTGTTTCTTCTTGTGTGTGGGTCTACAGAAAAGATAAGTTTCAGCTTTTTTCATGTTGTGCTGACCTCGCGTGTGATAAGTGTAATTATGTAACCAGACTCTACTGTGAGGCATATTGGGTATGAGCATGCAGGTCTCCGTTAAGTGTCTGTTGGTGCTGGGTTTGATCAGTGACAGGAGTGCCACTGTCAGCAGGCAGGTGCTTCGAGGGCTGTGTGAATGTGGGGGTTGCATTTGCACCAGTTCACACAGTGGAGCAAGCAGAAGGGTATCGGTGACCATCGAAGGATGCTGTGTGATAAGTGCTCCTGGCCTCGGTTTCCTTAAGGCTGACCTTGAGTCAGATTGCTCCACACATACTGCAGGAGCAGTGGGGTATCTCTGCAAGATCCTCTCAACCTTGAACTGATCTTTCAGGTGGGATTCAAAGAAGCACACAGGCTATGTCGGCTTAAAGAATCAGGGAGCGACTTGTTACATGAACAGCCTGCTACAGACGTTATTTTTCACGAATCAGCTACGAAAGGTAAATGGATAGTGTTCCTCTCCTGCAGCCTTCTGCCCACCCTTTCCTCTCAGGTATATCAGAGCAAAGTCTTCTCAACAAACATCCCAGTCTCCCTCCCCTGGCCCTGTCTCCTTAGATGGCTGCTAGTTCATGCTGCATTTTCATTCCCCAGTGTTGGGACACCTACTTTGTAAACTGCTTCAGTGTTTCAGAGTTACCACCGCCAACCTTTTCCTTTGAGACAGAGTCTCGCTCTGTCACCTAGATTGGAGTGCGATCGTGTGACCTTGGCTCACTGCAGCCTCTGCCTCCCGGGTTCAAGTGATTCTCTGGCCTCAGCCTCCTGAGTAGCTGGGATTACAGGCACCCGCCACCACAACCGGCTAATTTTTATATTTTAGTAGAGATGGGGTTTCACCATGTTGTCCAGGCTGGTCTCGAACTCCTGACCCCAAGCTATCCACCTGCCTCAGCTTCTCAAGGGGCTCAGATTATAGGCGTGAGCCACCATGCCTAACCATGACCTAAGTTTACAGACTTAACATTGTGTTAGAAATCACCTTGTGAAGGTATTTAGAAAAACAATCATAAAATCCATTAACAGCAACATTTGCAAAGTTTTATATCAAAACTGAGTTGAAAAGTCAATGCAACTTACTTTTATTGAAAATTTCAATAAAAAGAATAGACATACATTAAATCTAATATAGCTGAGTCAGTCAGTTCTACTTTGAGAATTACATGTGATTATTATGAAGCAGCACAGGAGATCGGCACTCCTGGTTGTGGGGTGGGCAGGGAGCTGGCTGGCTTGTCAGCCTTGAAAGCATGTTTGCACAGCCACCCAGGCAGGTTGTCGTGATATATCCCAGGGATAGCTCAGTGTGGGTAATTCTAGTCACATTTAAGTTTTTATCAAATGTTTTGTTCACAAGTAATGCTAAGTTAAGAAATGGTGCTCCAATAAGTAGGAAATAAAAGTAGTTTTCTGGGGGGTGATTTTGTTTTTTGTTTGCTTCTTTCTCTATTATCTTTTTATCAAGAACATATGGGTGAGGCCGGGTGCGGTGGGTCTCGCCTGCAATCCCAGCACTTTGGGAGGCCAAGGTGGGCAAATCACCTGAGGTCAGGAGTTTGAGACCAGCCTGGCCAACATGGCGAAAACCCGTCTCTACTGAAAATTCAGAAATTAGCCTGGCGTGGTGGTGCATGCCAGTTATTCCAGCTACTCAGGAGGCTGAGGAAGGAGAATTGCTTGAACCTGGGAGGCGGAGGTTGCAGTGAGCTGAGATTGCACCGCTGCACTTCAGCCTGGGAGACAGAGCGAAACTCCGTCTCACATGGGTGGTGATTTTCAAAATTTATTTTTGCATTTTTGTGTTTTCCAGTATCCCTAAAGATGTTCATGATTTTGTAAACTTTCTCATCAATTTGGGGATCATTAAAAGCCCTAACAACAATCTTAGCCATTGTGTTATTAGAAATGATTTTTTAAAACATGAAGATTAAATTCTTCCTGTTTTTTAAATTTCCCTGCATCTTCTCAGAATAAATTCTTAAATCTGAATTAATTCTTTCAGGCTGTATACATGATGCCAACCGAGGGGGATGATTCATCTAAAAGTGTCCCTTTAGCATTACAAAGGGTGTTCTATGAATTACAACACAGTGATAAACCTGTAGGAACAAAAAAGCTAACAAAGTCATTTGGGTATGTATTAGACATCTGCCTTTGCCATTCTGCTTCCTCTTTTTTTTTTTTTTTTTAAAGGACAAATGAGTAGAGAATAGGAAGGTCAGTAGAGCATACTGTAGGCACTTAATTTAGGGAGTCTTGAGCATTTAATGGTGTCAGTGCTTTTATCATTGTATTTGTTTCATTTCTTTGGAAATAGATACTTTGTTTTAGAATTTTGCTTGAGAAAGAGTTCACCGCTTAAGGTTTTTACTTTTCAACACAAGAACCTGTATTGCTTTCAAATTTGTTACATTTTCTTGGAAACACCACTTCCCCTAGCAGTAAATCCATCTGAATTATAACTCCCAAAAATAATCTTCACAGGAAAGGAATTTGAGAATAACAACTGACTATCCAGTTTAGTTTTTCAATCTAAGTTACTTTTAATTTGCGCATTTGAAAGTTGAGCGTTTAAATGGAGATGTTTGTTTTATCTTTGAAAGGTGGGAAACTTTAGATAGCTTCATGCAACACGATGTTCAGGAGCTTTGTCGAGTGGTAAGTTTCAAGCAGTACTTGTATATTTCTTACAATGAATATTTTTTGAAGCATTGTCAAGAGTTATTACCAAGTAAAACCTCAGACCTAATTCAGAAAATGCCCATCTTTGTTTAGGATCAGACTGAGGCTACAAAAAGGCAGCAGCTGTCTAGTTTTAAAGGCTGGTAAGAATTATTTGAATAGGGATTTGAAGGTGAAGTGAGGAAGCTTGAATTTTATACTAGCAGGCAGTAGGCTTTTAATTTGTTAAATTGGTATATATACATGAGTTACTAATCCAGGAACCAAAGACTGGCTTTGGTGGCTGTCCCATTGGTCCTGAGTCACTGTAAAGTGGTGACTTCTATTCTTACTCCAGTGTTCAGACACCTCCTATGCAGCGAGGTTCTCACTGAGCAGAACTCAGTATGCGGCGATTACTCTCCCCGCGGCGTCACTAGTCGCTAGCAAATCCTCATTCTTCCAGTTGTGATTAAAGACACAGAAACACACACACACAACATGAAATGGCTGTTCAAGGTGATTGGCTGGGCAAGGTGTGTTTTCTTTTTTGCAGCACTAGCTGGATTGAATCCAGTTCATTAAATATCCATGGACAAACCAGTCAATCCTGTTGACAGGCTCAACCTCATTAATCTCTTGGTGTGGACCATTACGAGTTAAGTTTAGTGAACAATTTTACATGCTTTTCCACAGAGGTAAAAAAAATAAAAATGCTTCTAAAGGCACTACAGATTACTAATTTATTCCAAAGGCTGTATAAAAGGTTAACCTCAACTGTTGCATGTAGAGATGTTTGTAAAAATCCAACCAAGAAAGAAGATTTTGTATATGTTTTTGATAATTGCATGCCGGAGGTTATATTTTTATAGTCTACGACTTCTTTGAACATTGATATTTGTAGTCCATTATAAAATTAATGTATATATTAAGCATAAAAACCTTTTTTTAAAGCCAAAACTTTCTTTTTCAGTTGCTTGATAATGTGGAAAATAAGATGAAAGGCACCTGTGTAGAGGGCACTATACCCAAATTATTCCGCGGCAAAATGGTGGTATGTGGCTACCAGTTCTAAAAGATCTTTTGAAAAGGTTTTAGAATATGAATTTTTTGACTATTACTACTTAAGTCACTTTTAACTTTCCTTATTTGCAGTCCTATATCCAGTGTAAAGAAGTAGACTATCGGTCTGATAGAAGAGAAGATTATTATGATATCCAGCTAAGTATCAAAGGAAAGAAAAATAGTAAGTGTTGCGTGTATCTAATGGCATGATCTTTTGATGGTTTCTATTGTGGTTTAATGTTTCATTTACACAAGTGATGTTTTTTTAAACAGTCTAAACACAGAGAATGGCTCAGATCTTAAGCAAACAGCTCACTGGGTGAACACAGGCTTGTCACCTCCACCCAGCTCTAGTGTTGGCCAGCACCCCCACAGCCCTTCCCAGCCACCGCCTCCCTCTCCTCACAGGAAACCACCATGTGGACTTCTAACATCCTCGGTTAACTTTGCATGTTTTAGGTGTCTATTTAAATAGAATTTTGTAGTAGGATGTATTTGTTTATTTTGTTGTTGTTTTTTGAGATAGGGTCTTGTGCTGTATAGGCTGGGGTGCAATGGTGCAATGATAGCTCACTGCAGCCTCAAACTCCTGCTTCAGCTTCCCCAGTGGCTGGGAACACAGGTGTGTGCCACTACACCCAGCTAATTTTTTTTTTTTTTTTTAAATAGAGATGGGGTCTCGCTTTGTTGCTCAGGCTGGTCTTCAACTCCTGGGTTCAAGCAGCCTTCCTGCCTTAGGCTCCCAAAGCACTGGAATTAGACATGAGCCACCGTGTCCAGCCTGTGTCTGATTTCTTTTGCTGAGCACATTCATGAGATACATCCACACTGGGACTAGTCATAGTAATCATTTGTGTTGCTTTATAGTATTCCATTTTGAGAATATACCACAAAAATTTTGAAATCTTTCTTCTTCTGATTGATATTTGGGTTGGTCTCCGTTTGAGGTGGTTGGACATAAGGCAGATTGACCATTCTTAATGCCTGTTTGCATTTGGAGGAAGAGGAATTACTGGCCTGTAGGGTGTGCATATGTTCAGCTTGATGGATAAAGTTAGCAAAGTGGTTTATCAGTTTCACAGTCATCAGCAAGGTGTGAGAGTTACAGTTGCTCCATACCCACACTGGAGCTGTCAGTTGCCGGACATGGAAAGATTTTGGTGGGAGTATATATGGTGCTGTATTTCCTTGAAGATCAGTGAGGTTGTTCTTACCTTTTCAAATGCTTATTGGCAGTTTGGATATCTTCCTTTATAAAATGCTTGTTTAAATACTTTAACAATTTTAGTATTGGCTTCTTTTTTTTCCCTTAACTGATTTATAGTCATTCTTTTAAAGAAATATTTAAAATAAGGGGGAGGATGGGTGTGGTCGCTCATGCCTGTAATTTCAGCACTTTGGGAGGCTGAGGCGGGAGGATTGCTAGAACCCAGGAGTTTGAGGCCAGCAACATAGTGAGACAGGCAACATAGTGAGACTCCATCTCTACAAAAACTACAAAAATTAACTGGGTGTGGTGGCATGCACCTGTAGTCCCAGCTACTCAAGGCTGAGGCGGGAGGATAGCTTGAGCCCTGGAGTTCAAGGCTGCAGCGAGCCATGATTGCACCACTGTACTCCATCCTGGGCAACAGAGCAAGTGCCTGTCTCAAGAAAGTAAAATAAAATAAAAAGAGTGAGGAGGGGAAGTGCTTTATGTTGACCCGCATATTTACAGCTTGCAGTGCTCCTCTGTTTTTAATTTGGATATGGATTCTTATTAGGAATCATTGAGTGCAGGTTGGCTGAGATGAGTTTTTTCAGCTTGCATGCCTGGAAAGATTTTATTTCATCTGCAGTTGTGAAAGACATTTTAAGTCGGTGTAGACTTCTAGATTGGCAGTTTCCTGCCTTTGGTCTGTTAGATGTTCCACCATCTTCTTGCTCGCATCGTTTCTGAGAAGTGGGCGGTAGTGTCCTCACTCTTGTTCATTTGTTTCTCGGCCCCAAGCGCCTCACGCTTCACTTCACTTCGCTTCGCTTCGCTTCACTTCTCTACTCTCTTCCCTCTTCTCTCCTCTTTTTTTGAGAGAGAGTCTTGCTCTGTCACCCAGGCTGGAGTGCAGTGGCCGGATCTCAGCTCACTGCAAGCTCCGCCTCCCGGGTTTACGCCATTCTCCTGCCTCAGCTTCCCGAGTAGCTGGGACTACAGGCGCCCGCCACCTCGCCCGGCTAGTTTTTTGTATATTTTAGTAGAGACGGGGTTTCACCTTGTTAGCCAGGTTGGTCTCGATCTCCTGATCTCGTGATCTGCCCGTCTTGGCCTCCCAAAGTGCTGGGATTACAGGCTTGAGCCGCCGCGCCTGGCCCGATTTTCAGACTTTAAAATTTTTTATTTTTAGAAGTTTGACTTGGATTTTTTTTCTTCTTTCTTTTTTTTTTTTTTTTTTTTTTTTGAGACGGAGTTGTGCTCTGTCGCCCAGGCTGGAGTGCAGTGGCTGAATCTCAGCTTACTGCATGCTCCGCCTTCCAGGTTTATACCATTCTGCCTCAGCCTCCCGAGTAGCTGGGACTACAGACGCCCACCACCTCGTGTGGCTAGTTTTTTGTATTTTTTAGTAGAGACGGGGTTTCACCTTGTTAGCCAGGATGGTCTCAATCTCCTGACCTTGTGATTCGCCCGTCTCGGCCTCCCAAAGTGCTGGGATTACAGGCTTGAGCCACTGCGCCTGGCCTGGATTTTTTTTTAAATGGAAATCTTTATCTGTTCTTTTTTTTTCTATGTATTTATCAATTAATTATAATTATTTGGAGACAAGGTGTTGCCGTGTTAGGCCAGTCTCGGAGGTCCTGCGCTCAAGCAGTCTGCCCGCCTTGGCCTCCCGAAGTGTTGGGACCATGCCCAGCCTTGTGTCTCTTCTTAGTATGCTCTTGCTTTCTTCTCCTTTGGACTTAAGTTGATAATGCTCTTGTCTACTAATTCTGTCATCTGTGAGATTTCTGCGTCTGTTTCTATTGAAGGATTGTTCTCTTTGTCTTGGGTGGTGGTTTCAGCTTCTTTGCATGCTTGGTAATCTTTTTTTTTTCTTTTTTCTTTTTTTTTTTTTTGAGACGGAGTCTCACTCTGTCGCCCAGGCTGGAGTGCAGTGGCGCCGTCTCGGCTCATTACAACCTCCGTCTCCTGGGTTCAAGCAGTTCTCCTATCAGCCTCCTGAGTAGCTGGCATTACAGGTGCCCGCCACCACACCCAGCTAATTTTTGCATCTTTAGTAGAGACAGGGTTTCACCATGTTTTGGCCAGGGTGGTATCGAACTCCTGACCTCATGGGATCCACCCGCCTCGGCTTCCCAAAGTGCTGGGATTACAGGTGCGAGCCACAGAGCCACTGTACTGGGCCACATGCTTGGTAACCTTTTTATTGAACAGCAGGCATGGTGATTTTTATCTTGCTGGGCGTTAGATATTACTAACCTTTGCTCTTACGCACAGATAAGTGATTTGTTAATCATTTGCTTCCTTTGAGTCTTGTTTTTAAGCCTTGCTAGGTGGGAGAACAGGTTTTACTTGAGGGATAACCTGTCCCCACATCCCTTTAGTTGTTAGCTGAGTCTCCCAGGTGTTCAGAGGTTTTTCCGCTGTGGCTGATGGGAACACAGACTTCCCAGCCTGTCATGAGCTCTGAAGGTTGTTCCCCCCAGTCCTCATCCTCTTGCTGCTGCTTTCCCTTGCCCCAGGTAATTTCCTCGATTTCACTAGTCAGTTCTCACTGACAGCTTCGGAAGAAACTGCACATCCCCAGATCTTGCTTTCTGGGCACCATTCTGCTTTTGGCTACTCTGCCCCTCAGGTTCCGACTCCCTTGGGCTCCTCTGATTCTCACTTCTTGGCTCTTTCTGGGTTTGCCTTTCGCTGGCTGCAGCCTGTAAACTCTCAGCAGAGCTGGGCCCATCACGGGACTCTCATTTGTCCCGTCAGGGATCCCTGTCCTGTACCACATGTGTTCGGAGCGTGACTGCAGCTGTTTTCAGTGTTGTGTAGTTGCATGTTTCCTTCATGATCGGAGCAGGAAGAGCTCTGCATACACTGTGGCTGCACAATTCTGTGTTGGATTGAGAGCTTGTCCCTCAGCATGTGGCTTGTCCTTTCACTCTTAACGTTACCATTCTTAATTTTAGGGAAATACAGTGTGTCCTTGTTTGCTTTTTATGTCCTGTAAAATTCTATTACTTTTTTACTATTTTGCCTTTTCCATTTATCTACAATCCACCTGGAATAAGTGGGGGTGAGGAGATGCCAGGACCAACTTCCACTCCATCCCGTGTTGACCTCTGAGGAAATCGAGGTTTTCCTTGTTCTGCCACATCAGGCAGCCGTTCATCTTTGTGCATCTCTGCTTTTGAGACCAAGGGGTGGTCCATAGTGCCCAATTCCAAGCTGTCTTCATAATCATAGCTTTACAGTGTGTGCTTTGTTCAAATAACAGTAAAACCTTAACTGTTACCTCCATATTGTCATTTTAATGTCCTTAAGAAAGATACTAATGACCTTTGGCCAATGAGCAAAGGTGCTAACAGCACATTTACCTACAGTATTGGCTACAGGGGGAGAATTACTGTTCTTAATTAGTGTTGTTTACCTTCTCTGCTATTCCTAAATATGCTGATTTAAATAACTTATACCTGGGTTGGCTATATTATAAATGAAGCTTTAGCAATTGACTTTTCTCTCTCTTTTCCAAAGTATTTGAATCATTTGTGGATTATGTGGCAGTAGAACAGCTCGATGGGGACAATAAATACGACGCTGGGGAACATGGCTTACAGGTAACTTGGGTGTTTTGTGCTAGTGTCCTATTGTAGTTTTCTTCTTTATTTTCAGTTCTTTTAATTGCTAAATAAGAAATTGCTTGTGCCCTTTCATGTGTTTCTGGTATTTAGAGTATACAAGGATTCTGTTTCTTGGATAGTCGAATGGGGAGGGTGAGGGGGTATTAGGAGATGGGAGTGCAGCTGATTTATCCCGTAGAAGCACATCCAGCAGGATGGAGGGTCTCGTGGGGTTTTAGGAATCTTATCCTTTCCCCGTTCCTCACCTTACTGGTGTCACTGCTCCAGTTTTCCTTCAGTTTCTCCTGGTCACAAGTGGCATTTCTTGGTGAGTTGGACTGTGTTTATTTAGGTTGTGTTGCTTTATTTTTAAATGTATTTTTAATGAATTTAGTTTTCTGAGGATCCCGACTTTAGAATGAGGAGTGTGTTCTCTAGGGTTGTGGCCCCCAGTTTTCTGGGCATCTGACAGAGCAGTGAGCATGGTGCGTGACCAGGTGGCCAGCCCCCGCTTGGATGGAGGGAAATGAACTGTTCCTGGCTGCTGGTCTGGCTGGTCTGTTGGATCTGCAGTGTCCTCGTGGATCCAGTGATCCAGGGTCTGTTATGTCATCTTATGACCTTGACTCATTGACTCAACTGATTTATAATTAAAAATTTCAGGCCGGTGTGTGCTTACAAAGCCTGCCAGTGTATAGTTCATGATGCCCGTGTACCCATTTTGTAGTCAGCTTCAAATGTACTCTTCTGCTAGGTCTGTCCAGTTGGACTGAGGAACTGAGGTATAGATCAGAAAGTTGCTTTTTTTTTTTTTTTTTTTTTTTTTTTTGAGATGGATCCTTGCTCTGTTCCCCAGGCTAGAGTGCAGTTGTGCGATCTCGACTCACTGCAACCTCCGCCTTCCGGGTTCAAGCAATTCTTCTACCCCAGCCTCCCGAGCAGCTGGGACTACAGGCACCCGCCATTATGCCCAACTAATTTTTGTAGTTTTAGTAGAGATGGGGTTTCACCATATTGGCCAGGCTGGTCTCAAACCCCTGATCTTGTGATCCACTTGCCTCAGCCTCCCAAAGTGCTGGGATTACAGGTGTGAGCCACTGCGCTTGGCCAGAAAGTTATTTTTTAATGAGAACTTTGGCAGCTTGGTGTGGTTAAGAAATATTCTGGTCTACTCACAAGAATTATTATTTTCTATTCTGGATGTTTTAGGGTCTGGTTGAGCAATGTGTATTTGAGTCAAAGCCTCAGTGGACAGCGGTAGAGACAGAATCCTTTTATCTTTCTGGCTGTATTAAAAACAGGCCCTTCCCCACTGTGGAGTGGGCTCCTGAGGTCTGTTTTTGTCTTTCCTGAGATAGCCCTGTCTTAAACGAGCAGCTCATGTACATCCAAGAACCTTGGCATACGGGTGTGTCTTGTTATGGCCCCCAATTCCTCCAGGTCTCTTGCTAGCTACGGGGCAGGTGGGTTTCCAGCCAGAAGGAAGGTCTGCATTGGAAATAGAGCTGTGAGTCAGATGTGCATTGAGGGACCCTGACCACCTGGCCGTGGGTGAGATCGGCAAAGCCTGATTTTACTGAGGAACAAAGAGCTGGCCAAGATGGAGCAGAGACAAAGCGGGGCGAGAGCTGTAGAGTCCGATGTCCCCAGAGAAGGCTTGTTGAGAAGTTGGGGTGTCCTGTCCCACAGAGGCTGGCAGTCAGCTGGGGAAGGGCCTTGCTGACACTGGATCAGAACTTTCTTAGAAGTGGGATTGAGCCATAAGCACTAAGGGCGTGCCCTGTGATACATGGGTTCTTATGCAAACATCAAAGAGCCCAAGGAAAGGAAGCTTATAATCCTGCCAACCCATCACTGGGTTCATTGCTACTTGTTCTGTTTGGGCGTTTCATAAGCATACCTAATCTTGCGTAATTATAACCAGAGTTTTCTGCTTTTCCATTTAACGATTTTTCTGTGGATCTCCATAATTTGCACAGTGTTTAATGACTGTATAATTCAGCATCAAATGACTGTCTAAATTTCCTTAACCATTTCTTCCCCCATTGCTGGATATCAAGTTAGAATAGAATCCAAGGTAAGAGAATCTCACAGTCATGCTGGTGCAGCATTATTTTAACGAACAAAGAGACCCATAAACAGACCTAAAGAAAACATTTCAAAGATGCCCTAAATGGACACCTAAACTTCCCTGCCTTTGTCTCCAGAGTCCCCAGACATGTTCCAATCTTGCTGAGCCGCTGTTGATTTCATTGCTTCTAGGAGTAAGTAGAGGCTAACTACATTTGCGTTTCTTTTTCAATGTTCAGGAAGCCGAGAAAGGTGTGAAATTCCTAACATTGCCACCAGTGTTACATCTACAACTGATGAGATTTATGTATGACCCTCAGACGGACCAAAATATCAAGATCAATGATAGGTAATCTGTAGTGGGATGTAAAGTTAAGATTTCATCATTGCGCTGGTGTAGGGGGTTAGTCTCAGTGCTTTCCTCAGTCTTTGTATTTTCAGTCCCACGTCTGATTTATTTAGATTTCCCTTCTACCTCTGTGTCCCAAGAGCAGCAGTGTTAAAGGAATTAATTTATGTCAAGTTTCAGAGGCCGCCTCTGCCGAGTCTGTTTCCCCTCTCAAGATGCTTTGCCCAGTCCCAGCTCTGCTGTCTGCTGTGGCTGATTTAAGTCCACAAGGATGGGGCTGTTTCTGCGTCACAGATCTTGCATTCACAGGATTTCTAATAAATTTAATTTTGACCAATTGTAAATGTTATTTCACAGGGACTTTTAGTGTATTTGTTTAAATAGGATTTTCCAATATTTTGTTGTCTCTCAGTTGGCATCAACTTCTAGAATGTGCTAGAGTTTTCAGGAATGCTAAAGTAGTTGTTTGTATGCCAATTACAAGTAGTTATTTTATTTTTATTTTTTTTATTTTTTGAGACGGAGTCTCGCTCTGTCGCCCAGACTGGAGTGCAGTGGCCAGATCTCAGCTGACTGCAAGCTCCGCCTCCCAGATTCACGCCATTCTCCTGCCTCAGCCTCACGAGTAGCTGGGACTACAGGCGCCTGCCACCTCGCCCGGCTAGTTTTTTGTATTTTTTAGTAGAGACGAGGTTTCACCTTGTTAGCCAGGATGGTCTCGATCTCCTGACTTCGTGATCCGCCTGTCTCGGCCTCCCAAAGTGCTGGGATTACAGGCTTGAGCCACCGCGCCTGGCCCTATTTTTATTTATTTTGTTATGTTTTTGAGACGGAGTCTTGCTGTGTTGCCCAGGCTGGAGTGCAGTGGCACTATTATGGCTCACTGCTGCAGCCTTGAACTGCTGGGCTCAAGCGATCCTTGTGCCTCAGCCTTCCAAGTACCTGGCTAATTTTTGTATTTTAATAGAGTGAGGGTTTCACCATGCTGGCCAGGCTGGTCTCAAGTGATCTGCTGGCCTCAGCCTCCCAAAAGTGCTGGGAGTACTGGCATGAAACACCACCCCCAGCCACAAGTAGTTTTTAGATTGTTAAAATACCAGGTGCAGGAGTGACAGTGTGCACTACCTTGTCTGATAGAGGATGCAGTAGTTTTATCCTGAGTAGGTTGAGCACCAGCTTTGTATGGAATGTAGATTGGTCATTCAGCTTTCAGGTTTGACGGAGAGTATAATCAAATCATGTTACTTGCCACCAGCTGAGCCTTTCGTCACCCAGTCAGTCTTTATGTAGGTCAGAAGCTGTCTCAGCCAGAACTCACAAACTGGCAGCCTTCAGACCAATTTCCACCTGTTGGTATGTTTCTTTAGGTCCTTACTTTGTTTTTGTTTTTATTGGAGCCAGTGGCCAACATTTTTTAAATTGTGAGATTTTACATAGATGCTATTGGCATCGTTTAGGAATCCGAAGGTTTGGCAACTTGAGGCCACCATTCCTGAAGGCTGCAGGGGCTGTGAACTGAGTGCTGGCTGCTTCACAGGCGGGGCGAATGCTGTGCTTGGGACCAGCCCCCACCCGTGGAACTTGCCTTCCTGCCTCTTAATTTTGCAACCCTGATGGTGAAATTTGGTCAAGTAAATCAAAATTTGTAGAGCCAGTTAAAACTCTGTCAAATTCAGGATGTCTGTAGAATATTAAAACTAAGTCGATACTCAGAGTGGGAAATATTTTTACATGTCTTTCTGAATTTGATTTTTCATGTTTCTCAGTTTGCAGATATCCTTAGTAGTCTTAACCTCTCGACCCTCAGAATCATTTCTTGATATATTTGGAATTCCCCCAGCCTAAATTATTCGTAGTGTGTATTTATTATGTTGACTAGGAATAATTATTTCCATCAAGTAGACTTTACGTTATGTAGTTCATAGGCCTTCCCAAGGCAGTTCATGCTTATCACATTAAAGATGAGCCAATACATTAAATGGCCTTACTTACTGTAAAGTGTGATTTTTTTTGTGTAAATTAATACTGAATTTCTTTTAAAATGTTTTCTAATAGGTTTGAATTCCCAGAGCAGTTACCACTTGATGAATTTTTGCAAAAAACAGATCCTAAGGACCCTGCAAATTATATTCTTCATGCAGTCCTGGTTCATAGTGGAGATAATCATGGTGGACATTATGTGGTTTATCTAAACCCTAAAGGGGATGGCAAAGTAAGTGCTGGGACCCAGGACTGAATGCGAGCTCATCAGAAAGTTAACACAGACACTCTGCTTCAGCCTGTTTTGGTTCCTACTTGGGACCTTGTCAGGGACCCCTAATTGATCTGTGTATTCTCCGGCTACTAAGTGCTGTTGTCCCATCCATTTAATTGCTGAGATTTGGAGGGAAATAGTAAATTAGCATTTGTGCTTCTCTTCGTTAGTAATCAATGTTGGAACCTACAGAATCCCTTATATCTCACGTGAGACACTTACATTTTCTTCTGAATGCTTGTGGGATAATTACCCATGCCATGGGCCCAGTCGGAGAGGCCGGCTGGTTGCATGTCCCTCTGCATGCCCCCTGGTCCTCTCTTGTTTCCTCTCATGGGGATCTCATGCAGTCTTCACCACCACCCTTGGGAGCGTAGAGGGCGCCATACTCATTTGGCAGATGAGGATCTTGGAATCTACCTCCAAGACCACAGGGCCAGTACCCAGCTCCTGCCAAGGAGGTTTTATGGAGGGACCCCACAGCATGAGAAGACAGTGAAGAGTACCTGTAACAGTAGCGCTCGCCACTATTTAATACGGCTCCATCCACAAGGCAGATGGGAAGATAACTGTTAGAGACATGGCATGTTGACTTCAGTCTGGCCCTTAACTTGATTCCATAAAATGCCATGGGATAGGATAAAACAACCCATTTAATCTTATAACTAAAGTATAAAATTTGAACTCTCATTTGGTGTGCTCAGTATGGCCTTTTTAATTCTGTAAAGAGTTGGTAATGTCAGTAGATTGAACCTAAGTGGAAAACGGGCTATTTGAGTAGATTAGAAAAATTGCCATTGGGCGAACGGTAGTAATGCCCACAGAATGTTGAATGGGGATGGCAAAGGTCCTAGTGAATTGTATGAGTGGATGCCTGAGGCTCCGCCTGCCTAGCACACCATCAAGTTGTGTGCCCGTGTATGTATACACGTATATTTTTTCAACCAGGGGCATACCTAGAAGTTCACACATTTTAGAACAACGCTGCCTTCTAGTGTTGGGTGCTTGTCACAGTGCTTGATCGCTGCTGATGTGTGTTGCTTTCCTTGCAGTGGTGTAAATTTGATGACGACGTGGTGTCAAGGTGCACTAAAGAGGAAGCAATTGAGCACAATTATGGGGGTCACGATGACGACCTGTCTGTTCGACACTGCACCAATGCTTACATGTTAGTCTATATCAGGGAATCAAAACTGAGTGAGTAGCGTTCACTTTTGTTCTGTCCTTTACTGTGGTGGACTTGACATTTGTACCATGAATTCACAGTATCCTTTTTTGTCCAGACATGTTTTATGCTTATTCCACTATATTTACAACAGCCCAGAAACAAGCAGGGTTGGGCTTGTGCAGACTCATGGTACCAAGTAATTTCACATTAATAGATTATTTTATTTTATTTTGAGACAAAGTCTCACTCTGTCGCCCAGGCTGGAGTGCAGTGGCGCGATCTCGGCTCACTGCAAGCTCCACCTCCTGGATTCACGCCATTCTCCTGCCTCATCCTCCTGAGTAGCTGGAACTACAGGGGCCCGTCACCACGCCTGGCTAATTTTTTGTATTTTTTTTTAAGTAGAGATGGGGTTTCACCATGTTAGCCAGGATGGTCTTGATCTCCTGACCTCGTGATCCGCCTGCCTTGGCCTCCCAAAGTGCTGGGATTACAGGAATGAGCCACCAAGCCTGGCCTAATAGATTATCTTATTAATGATGACCTAGAATCAGGAGCTTCTAAGGAGGCGAAAGTCCATCTGCAGAGGTCAAAGAGGATGCCTTTGTCCTGCAGGTGAAGTTTTACAGGCGGTCACCGACCATGATATTCCTCAGCAGTTGGTGGAGCGATTACAAGAAGAGAAAAGGATCGAGGCTCAGAAGCGGAAGGAACGGCAGGAAGCCCATCTCTATATGCAAGTGCAGGTCAGCCCCCACCCTTCTGGGACTCCTGGGTCACCATGAAGCAGGGCACCCATCTCTGTACGCACGTGCAGGTCAGCCCCCGCCCCTCTGGGACCATTGGGTCACCCACCGCACCGCAGGGCAACTGCCCAGAGAGAAGCTGCTCCACGTGCTCTCCTGAGCTTGGTCTCAGTCCCAGAGTAGTTCCTGATACACAAACCAGGACTGTTGTGCCCTTAGCTGCTCTGGGCAGCTGCCTGAGCATTTGTAACACCTGGCCCTGTTGGTGGCGGGCAGGGCCGGTTCACGAGTAAAGACTTGGGTGTCAGAAGTCAGGTCACCGGGCAGAGTAGCGATCAAGTGCACGTCAGGGTGTGTGTTGCTTCAGAAAGTACTGTAGGGGTTGGAGAAGGGAGGAGGTCATGTCACAGTTGGCTATGTAGCTAGGTCCAATTTATAGGTGAGTTAAGTTATTGCAGTGAAATACAGCCTCCTTTTCTTTTTTCTTTTCTTTTTTTTTGTTTGAGACGGAGTTTCACTCTTGTTGCCCAGGCTGGAATGCAGTGGCATGATCTCTGCTCACCTCAACCTCTGCCTCAGCCTCCCGAGTAGCTGGGATTACAGGCATGTGCCACTACACCCAGCTAGTTTTGTATTTTTGGTAGAGATAGGGTTTCTCCATGTAGGTCAGACTGGTCTTGGAACTCCTGACCTCAGGTGATCCACCTGCCTCACCCTCCCAGAGTGCTGGGATTACAGGCGTGAGCCACCGTGCCCAGCCCACAGCCTCCTATTTCTAAATAAATAGGTTTACATTTTGGTCATTTTATGCTGTTTTTCTTCATTGGTCTTCTGAAGAAGTTTCTTTGGAACAAAAAATGAGTTTTCAGCATTTTAATGTTTAAATGTGTTCAGTGTGGACTCATTTTTTGTCAGTTGTCAAGTCTTCTCTGTTTTCATACAAATTTTCAGATAGTCGCAGAGGACCAGTTTTGTGGCCACCAAGGAAATGACATGTACGATGAAGAAAAAGTGAAATACACTGTGTTCAAAGTGTTGAAGAACTCCTCGCTTGCTGAGTTTGTTCAGAGCCTCTCTCAGACCATGGTGCGTGCCGGTCTTATGGATGTCCCCACCCTGGCTCCCAAGGTCCACCTTCCTTCCCTGTCACTAGAAAAGACTAACTGCCTTTGGGGGTGGGTGCTGGATCCAGCTACTGTCTGACAGTGAGGGGTGTGACCCAGGAATGTTTCCTGCCTGAGAAAGTGCAAGAAAACCACTGACCCCCTGACTGCGGCTCAGGGGTACCCACAGGATTTCGCAGACATGTTTCCACTGCTTTTCCTCATTCTCCACTCCACTCCCTGCACCCCCATCCCCTCTTTATTTTTGTAAAATGGGCATTCGATCCTGAAGGATAAGTCAGTTGTCCAAATCAACCGGGAAAGAATTAGAATTCTTTTTCTTGCAAT
Source organism: Theropithecus gelada (assembly GCF_003255815.1). Taxonomy (NCBI): domain Eukaryota; kingdom Metazoa; phylum Chordata; class Mammalia; order Primates; family Cercopithecidae; genus Theropithecus; species Theropithecus gelada. Next base: position 73,787,029 of record NC_037688.1, read on the forward strand.
CGCAGTCTTTTTTCTTTTTTTTTTTTTTCCGAGACAGAGTTTCACTGTTGTTACCCAGTGGCGCGATCTCGGCTCACTGCAACTCCGCCTTTTGGTTTCAAGCAATTATCCTGCCTCAGCCTCCCGAGTAGCTGGGATTACAGGCGCCCGCCACCACGCCTAGCTAATTTTTGTATTTTTAGTGGAGATGGGATTTCACCATCTTGGCCAGGCTGGTCTTGAGTTCCCGACCTCGTGATCCACCCGTCTCAGCCTCCCAAAGTGCTGGGATTACAGGCATGAACCACAGCACCTGGCCTACAATCACAATCTTAACATTAACATTTTCACTATATATGTATGTATATGTATATATATGTATATGTATATACATATGTGTGTGTAATACAGAGGACTAAAATATGAGTGTGTTTTTATCTTAATCTATTCTTAATATTTTTTCAGGGATTTCCACAAGATCAAATTCGATTGTGGCCCATGCAAGCAAGGAGTAATGGAACAAAACGGCCAGCAATGTTAGATAATGAAGCCGACGGCAATAAAACAGTAAATATTGTTAATAGCGTATCTGGTTTGGAACCGTGCAGGAGGTGTTAGTCCTCTGCACTTAGTGCAGCTTGTTTCCCTTTTGGTCCACTTAACTAGAATTGGACGTTTTCTTCAGTACTTGACTGTAGTTTTTCGCTCTGTCACCTAAGCCATTAGACTCTTCTAAAATCAGCGTCTCTTTTGGAAATAGATGATTGAGCTCAGTGATAATGAAAACCCTTGGACAATATTCCTGGAAACAGTTGATCCCGAGCTGGCTGCTAGTGGAGCGACCTTACCCAAGTTTGATAAAGATCGTAAGTGCCCACGAGACGCCTGCCTGCACTTAGAGCAGTAGCGTTGGATTCCTGGATTGTTGTTCTAAACACACAGGGTTAAGCCTTCTTCCCTTGCAGAAAGATCTGTTGATCAATTCCACAAATGCTCACTTGACTTCCTGATGAAGTCAAATAAGACTGACTTGGCTGCAAGTTTCCTGTGAGGCCCGGAGACAGTAGCAGCCATGTGGGGCCGTCCTGTTCTGTCTTCAGTCTCAGCTGCTGTGCTGTGCTAATCGCGTTGGTCAGATCCTAAAGAGCAGGGTTGCAAACGTCTGTCAGGGGCCAGATAGGCAATATCTCAGGCGTTTCAGGCCTTTCTGTCTGTACTAAGGCGGCCACAAAGAATATGTAAATGAACGGGCTGGCTGTCTTCCAGTACAACTTTATCGACAAAACAGGTGGATCGGAATTTGCTGACCCTTGCTATAAAATGACACTTTTATTGCTGTGAGTGGTCACTTCTGGCAAAGACACAAGACCATGCGCAATCTTCCCGTGGCAACGCTCTTCCAGCCAGTCAGTGCCAGGTCTCAGAACTAGGAATTCTGAGTTTGCTGCACTCAATACCGTCTTGACTGTCTAAATGTAGTGGGTTTCCATGGGTCTGATGTTTGGAAACTCTGCGGTCATAGCCTCAGCTTCGTGACTAAGCCACATCTGAAGTAACTTTTAGGTACCTTAAGCTGTCATTTCACTTGTCACTGAGCTATTCAGCTTACTGGTTTTTTGTTTTTGTTTGTTTTTTTGTTTGTTTTTTTGTTTTTTAAGCTTTGTACTGAGTGTTTGGATCTTAACAAAACTTGTTTATTAACCTTGTAGATGATGTAATGTTATTTTTGAAGATGTATGATCCCAAAACGCGGAGCTTGAATTACTGTGGGCATATCTACACACCAATATCCTGTAAAATACGTAAGTCTTTTGTGCACTTACCTTCGGAGTAGAGTTTGCTCAGTACATTACAGCTACACATTGACAATATCTTCTTTCTCCTAGGTGACTTGCTCCCAGTTATGTGTGACAGAGCAGGATTTATTCAAGATACTAGCCTTATCCTCTATGAGGTTTGGATGGTTTATTTTTCCATAATTAGTATATTCTTAGTAGTTTGTGGAGGATTTTGTTTGTTCTTTTTACCCCGAATTTGTTACTCTGTTAGGTCTACCAACTAACTCAGGGCCTCAGATGATCTTGAGAATGACGTATTTAGATTTGTGATTTGTTTTTTTTTTTAATTTATTTTTTATTTTTTATTTTTTTAGAATTAGTTTTACATATTTGTGGATTTATTTATTTAGCTTTTTCCGTTAACATTTTAACTTAAAACGTGAATAGAATTGGGTGTACAGAAAATACTTAAGTACATGGAAGACTATCTGGCCATATTAAACATTAGACAAACTTTGCAATGTAACAATTTTATATCTTTCACTGTAGGAAGTTAAACCGAATTTAACAGAGAGAATTCAGGACTATGACGTGTCTCTTGATAAAGCCCTTGATGAACTAATGGATGGTGACATCATAGTATTTCAGAAGTATGTACTTTGTGAAGGATTATATCACTTTCTACTAATTTCAGGATTTTTTTAAGTTGTAGAACCAAGAAACATTTGTACCTAGATCCTGAGCCACGTTTTTGTTTTTGTTTTTTTAATGTAGCTCTGTTGACAGGCTTTCTCTGGGTTTTGAAATTAGGTGTGGTGAACATTTTCATTTCATAAAGCTCTTCTCAATTCCTTAAAATGTCTCAAGTGCACGTGGCAACTGTTAGCAGGGTGGCAACAATTGCTTCCTTCCCCTAAGATTTATGAAATCAAAACTCCTTAGAATGTACCTACTTGGGTAATTCATTTCAGTTTGTCTTCATGTAAACCAACCAGTCTTTGGTCTTAGACACTCAGTGTCTGAAAGCGGCTCGATGGCACATGAAAGCCCTGATTTGCTGACTCACGGTCAGAGACTGGGCTCCACCACCTGTCAGGTCTGTGGGCAAGACACTGCGTCCAAGTCTGCTCCTGTAGAGGAGGCGCAGGAGCTGTTGTTACCTAAGGGGGTTTTGTTTTGTAGTGGGATGAGAATGTAAAGCCACCACGTTGTGCCTGGCTCAGTGCATCCCCTTGCATACTTGCCTCGCTTACAAAGGGGAACCTGAATTTATCTTGCAAGAGAGCCTGTTGGTGTCACTGTTGTGTAAAAGATGATGCCATTTTTACCAGCTACCCCCTGCCATGGTCTTTGATTCAGACTGCAAACTTTCTCCCCCCACCAGGGATGACCCTGAAAATGATAACAGTGAATTACCCACCGCAAAGGAATATTTCCGAGATCTCTACCACCGCGTTGATGTCATTTTCTGTGATAAAACAATCCCTAATGATCCTGGATTTGTGGTTACGTTATCAAATAGAATGAATTATTTTCAGGTATTTAATAAATGCTCCTTTCCTCTTCAGATCCCACTCCAGAAAGACAAATTTCTTCCTTAAAATGCTTGTCGAAGAAGCTATCTCATGGTTTTGGTTCAGGAGGGGCTATGCCTGAGGAAATCTCCCACTGAAGTGGATTCAGGCTGATACTGCCATGGGAGCTAGAATAATTGCCATCAGAAAAGAACCTGTAGATCTCACCATTAAAAGTGAAAACTTTTCAAAGTTATCTTCATCAGATATGCTATTCCCATGGTGATACATTAAGGAATAATATAGTTTATTCCTGTTTAATAAATTCCTACGGAATTTAAATTCAGGCTGCTCATAGCACGTTTTACGTAATTAATCATGAAGTTTATGACCAGGTTTCAATTTTTTCCCCAAAATATGAACCTTCCTTTCTGTGTCTCAGGTTGCAAAGACAGTTGCACAGAGGCTCAACACAGATCCAATGTTGCTCCAGTTTTTCAAGTCACAAGGGTAAGTCATATGCACGGACACTTGCTTGGTGTTGACTGCATGCTTTCCACAGTTCATTGAAACATCTTGGAACTAATAATTAGCTCGCCATTTCACCCGACATGCCATTTCTTGCTTAGTTTCAGAATTGTCACCACTCACATCTTGACCACATTACTCTGAGATGTTAAAATAATTGACAGCCTCATCCAAAGCCAGACTGACTTTAGATACATCCTCAGTGCATCTCTCATGTGTCCAGCTGGTCAGTCCTGCCAGGCTGCTGGGTCTTTTGTCACTATGGCAGAGAGCATTCAAGTGTGACAGCGAGTGGGACTTAGTTCTCGGGAAACAGGAGTATTAAGTTAAACCCCATGCTAGGTCCAAATTTCAAGTCCAGATGTAAGGCCAGCGGTTTGCTTTTATGCTCACTCACAGATATTTGTTTGTAGGCAAATAAACAAGTCATTTATTTATATGCTGTTTTCTTGTGTAGTTATAGGGATGGCCCAGGTAATCCTCTTAGACATAATTATGAAGGTACTTTAAGAGATCTTCTACAATTCTTCAAGCCTAGACAACCTAAGAAACTTTACTATCAGCAGGTATGAGTCCAAATTAATGTAACTATGGGTAATAAAGAGAAGGCTTGGGTTTTTGGTGACGGTATCTGACGTGAATCTTTCTTTTCTTAATAGCTTAAGATGAAAATCACAGACTTTGAGAACAGGCGAAGTTTTAAATGTATATGGTTAAACAGCCAATTTAGGGAAGAGGTGAGTTTTTTTAATACTATAAATTTTAATTTTTATTGGAATTTGCTTATTGTTTCTACCTGTCCCCAGACGTTGAAAACTAAGACAGCAAAGAAAAGCACTCTAAACAACAGCACGTGAAAGGGGCTGGGGGCGACCTGGGCCAGTCTTTCCTGCCTCCTGGCAAGACCTCCTGAGGCCTTTGGGTACATCACACGTTAAGCTAAGGAACCATTTGTTCGGAAGCCAGCCCTTCCCTTCCAGGTCCCACTGTGATGCTTATGCATTGCCACTTGGCTGAGGGGGAGGATCCTTCTCCAGCTATTCGTGCCACGGCCTGGTCTCAGGGAGTCCAGCAGGCCTGTGAATGGAGTGGGCCTTGACTCCACTGTGCGCTTACTCCCCAAGCTGCTAGTGTAGACAGCTCCAGTGTCACATGCTTACTCCAAACAGAAGACACACCCAGCCACATTTTAGGTGGTTCTTTTTTGAGACAGGGTCTCGCTCTGTCGCCCAGGCTGGAGTGCAGTGGCACCATCTCAGCCCACGACAGCCTAGACCTCCTGGGCTCAAGTGATCCTCCCACCTCAGCCCCCAAGTAGCTAGGATTACAGGTGTATGTCACCACGCCCAGCTCATTCATACGTGTGTGTGTGTGTATATATATATATATATATGTGTGTGTGTGTGTATATATATATATATATATATTTTTTTTTTTTTTTTTTTTTTTTTTTTTTTGAGACAGGGTCTCAGTGTATTGTCCAGACTGGTCTTGAGCTCCTGGGCTTAATTAAGCATCCTTCTGCCTAGGCCTCCCAGAGTGTTGGCATTACAGGCATTAGGTGGTTCTTCAAAAAAGTCTGTGTACCTATTTGGATGCCAGATCTCTCACCCTTTCTAGCTCTACAAATATAGAGGGAAAATTCGAGACATAAATAGCCTCACCTTTGTAGAACTGAGCTCCCTGAAGGCCCACAGTCTGCCTCTGGTCTTGTATCTGGACCAGCATTCCTTTCTCATTGTGCTGAGAATTGGGAAGGCCCTGGGTGACCCTTCAGGATCATTTCCTGAGAAGGTGTTCTGTAAATGACAGGCTTTTTGCATCAAGGCCACTTTTGTTAACCTCCTGTCAGTATTTGATTGGTTCTAGGTTAGGGCCAGTGTTCTCACTGTGAGTGAATTCACAGATGAGGGAGTTGGGGTGGGAATGAGAGCAAGAACATGGGGGCCAGCTGGGGACAGTTGAGAACAATGATGCAACTTTCTCCTCTCTTCCTTTGTGGTAGCAGACTTTTTGCTTTCTTGAAAGCACTTATTTTATCTTTTCATTACTTAGGAAATAACACTATATCCAGACAAGCATGGGTGTGTCCGGGACCTGTTAGAAGAATGTAAAAAGGCCGTGGAGCTTGGGGAGAAAGCATCAGGGAAACTTAGGCAAGTATTTCTTGAGCCCAAATGTGGACGGTTAGTTAGGGGTGGCAGTAACGCTGACCTCTGCAGCCGCGTCGGTGGAAATCACCCAGCCAGAATCCATGCGCATCATTCCCAGACTCAGTGGGGTGTGCCTCAAGTTGCAAAGACAGTTGCACAGAAACTCAACACAGACCCAGTGTTGCTCCAGTTTTTCAAGTCTCAAGGGTAACCATCAAGGCGGTGTGGTGCAGAGGGTTATGCATGTTTCACAATTAAGCCATGTTTGTCCTTCTTCGCCTTGCATTTTCTGATAACATTAGCTGTAGTCAAAAGGCGTGATTCCCATAGAAAAGCCAAACAGAGGAACCGTATGATTCCATTTGAATGACGAACTGAAATTGGAAAGGGTGACTCTTGATTTTGTATTTGACAGATTGAATCACTTCTGATCCATCTAGCCAGCATTTGGGCTGTAGAAAGAAGCCCCTGAATTGATTGTTTATTTCAGAGAGAGGGGAATGATTCTCGCTACATTGACCTGTAGTCGCTTGGAGGACAAATGGCCTTTGGGGGCATTTGGTTCCCAAATTTTCTTTAGTTTTAATAAAACAGTTATTAAACAGTGAGACCCTAATCTGTTACCTAATAATAAGAGTAAGTGAGGAAAACGCCTCAATCAACTGAATGTGAATTCCTTGTGAGAAAGGTTTACACAAGTTTCGGAGGCCCAGTCTGTACATCTCTGCCCAAATGTGGCCACTTCCCCTGTGTCCAGCAAAGCCCTTTAATCTCGTGCTTCGAGGGGACCCCCTCTGCTTGCCTTGCCCCCAGTCTCTGTTTCTGATATTTCAGATCCTCTTAAAAAAAAAAAAAAAAGACTGGGCGAGGTGGCTCACACTTGTAATCCCAGCACTTTGGGAGGCCGAGGTGAGCAGACCACGAGGTCAGGAGTTTGAGACCAGCCTGCCCAACATAGTGAAACCCTGTCTCTACTAAAAATACAAAAATCAGCTGGGTGTGGTGGCACACACCTGTAGTCCTAGCTACTCGGAAGGCTGAGGTGGGAGAATCGCTTGAACCTGGGAGGCGGAGGTTGCAGTAAGCTGAGACCACGCTGTTGCATTCCAGGCTGGGCGACAGAGTAAGACTGTCTCAAAAAAAAAAAAAAAAAAGCATATCATGGTAACTTTCTTTCTTTCTAGAAAACCATTTTATTTTTATGCGAGTATACATACTTCATTTTGTCCCACTTTTTTTTTCTTCTCTGTTCAGGCTGCTAGAAATTGTAAGCTACAAAATCATCGGTGTCCATCAAGAAGATGAACTATTAGAATGTTTATCTCCTGCAACAAGTCGGACGTTTCGAATAGAGGTATCTGTCCCCGACACCATTGGCACCAAAGAGTATTCATGAGCCCCATCTGCTGCATGTTTAAATATCACAGCAAAGTGTGCAAGTAGCTTGGACTGTGTTTATATACCAGTAATTGAGGTATATGATTCCATGGGTGGACCTGCAGTGTTTTTGCAGAGAGATTAGTCCTCAATTTGGGTTACTAACCCAATCCAGACAGAAACTGTGGATCACTTGGATTTAGAGCTGTTGACATTTCCACAGGGACTGGAATAATAACAGTATTTGGTGTCTTAAAATTCAGTTTTTTGGGGGAGGAGGAAGAAACTTGGATATCTTCTGGCTGAGGCTTCCATGAGTGCCCATCATTCTGGCTGGATCCAGGTGTGGCATTTTTAGCAAAAACAGGCTCTACCCTCCAGGCTAGAGTAGTGTGAGAATTGAGATATGGACACTTTGACCGCATCACTTGCACTTACAGAACTGTGTCTGTCATCCATGTCCCCAGGAAATCCCTTTGGACCAGGTGGACATAGATAAAGAGAATGAGATGCTTGTCACAGTGGCGCATTTCCACAAAGAGGTCTTCGGAACGTTCGGAATCCCGTTTTTGCTGAGGATACACCAGGTATGATGTTGTGGTTGACCAAGTGGCTCGCATCAAAACCTGGAGCCTTTGAGTGGCTGCTGTTGCTGAATCTGCGCTCCTGTTGGCGCTGGGCATTTGTTTTGGCGGCTGCCACGTGATGTGGCCCGGGGGTGCCGGCAGTGACCGTGTGAGCACGTGTCCTTTACCATTCCAGGGCGAGCATTTTCGAGAAGTGATGAAGCGAATCCAGAGCCTGCTGGACATCCAGGAGAAGGAGTTTGAAAAGGTGTGCAGCTGGGGCCTCCTGGGGGCTTGACGGGCCACAGGCTCAAGCCTTGCCTAGCATAGCAGCCTAGGCTTTTTTTTTTTTTTTTTTGCCAGAGATGTGAGTTTTACTGATACACAGAAATAATGGAGGAGTTTTAATTTTTTTTCTTTTAGTTTAAATTTGCAATTGTAATGATGGGCCGACACCAGTACATCAATGAAGACGAGTATGAAGTAAATTTGAAAGACTTTGAGCCACAGCCCGGTAAGGGTTCTCCCCTCGGGGGCTGGTGTGGGTTTCAGGCTAAGAAGCAAGTGGTCTGGGGCTGGGAGGGGCAGCCCCAGGGGCAAGTGCCAGCTCTTCTGTCTCCACTGGGTGACCTGTGGAACCAGGAGCAATATCATTCCATAACCTATGAGTTCTTAACAGATCCTTACATCCTTTGTAACCTGTGAGTTCTTCAAGGAGAGAAGCTTGGACGTGTGTTCAGGGTGATTGAAACTGAGGGTTGTGAGGACAGTGGCTCTGAGGTGCAGTCAGGGTGTGTGTGGGCCTCCTTAGCTCCAGGTGGGCGTGCAGTTCAGGTCCTGGCTTCCCCGCAAACTTACCCCTTGGGGAGCCACAGGGATGCATGCCTCACTGGCCACCACCCCGCTGAGGGCTTCCAGGGCTGCTCTGTGGCCTCACTTGCTTTTCTTCGTCCCCACCAGGTAATATGTCTCATCCTCGGCCTTGGCTAGGGCTCGACCACTTCAACAAAGCCCCAAAGAGGAGTCGCTACACTTACCTTGAAAAGGCCATTAAAATCCATAACTGATTTCCAAGCTGGTGTGTTCAAGGCGAGGACGGTGTGTGGGTGGCCCCTTAACAGCCTAGAACTTTGGTGCACGTGCCCTCTAGCCGAAGTCTTCAGCAAGAGGATTCGCTGCTGGTGTTAATTTTATTTTATTGAGGCTGTTCAGTTTGGCTTCTCTGTATCTATTGACTGCCCTTTTTGAGCAAAATGAAGGTGTTTTTATAAAGCTTGGATGCCAATGAGAGTTATTTTATGGTAACCACAGTGCAAGGCAACTGTCAGCGCAATGGGGGAGAAGAGGTTAGCGGATCATGGGTCCCTGGCTCAAGGTCTCTGGGCTGTCCCTAGTGGGCATGAGTGGCTCGGCTGCCTTCCTGGGGTCCCGTGCACCAGCCCTGCAGCTAGAAAGTCTTGTGTTTAGGCTCGTCCGACCTATTTCCTTCAGTTATACTTTCAATGACCTTTTGTGCATCTGTAAAGGCAAAACAGAGAAACTCACAACCTAATAAATAGCGCTCTTCCCTTCATTGTGTGCATTGTCGGCCCTTCCTCGGGTTCTCCTCCTCCAGCTGCCTGGGGGCTTTTTAATAAACTCGTCTCACCTCGTCAGCCACTACTGTCTGCAGCCCCTTTGCAAAGTGGATGCACTGAACACAGTCTGGACAGACATCGTGGGGGTCTTTTTTATTAAATCAAGAACATTGTTAAATTCAATTAAGGTTTACTCTGCTGCCTCGGCAGACTTATGATCTCAACAGTTCATACGAGCAGGTGAAAGAATTATACATAGAATTTCGTTAAAGTGGAACAGACAACAACAAAGCCTTTTAGCAAGAGGCATGCTCACTAGTGGTTAGTACGCTGTTGACTTTGTAAAAAAGTTAAAAAGGAAAAAAAAAGGAAAAATGAAATTGTATATTTAATGAATGAACATGTACAATTTGCCACTGGGAGGAGGTTCCTTTTTGTTGGGTGAGTCTGCAAGTGAATTTCACTGATGTTGATATTCATTGTGTGTAGTTTTATTTCAGTCGCAGCCCCGTTTCCTTTTCTTTTGGAGCTAATGCCAGCTGCGTGTCTAGTTTTGAGTGCAGTAAAATAGAATCAGCAAATCACTCTTATTTTTCATCCTTTTCCGGTATTTTTTGGGTTGTTTCTGTGGGAGCAGTGTACACCAACTCTTCCTGTATATTGCCTTTTTGCTGGAAAATGTTGTATGTTGAATAAAATTTTCTATAAAAATTATAATTCAGTGAGTGACGTGGAAGTGGAGGAAGATTTCTACTCTCCCTGGAAACAGGCCTGGGAAACCTTGGCATTTGTAACAAGGTTTCACTGAAATGTACTTTTCCTTCTAATTCCGTTTTGCGGGGGCAGGGTCTCTTGTTTTCATTCCTTTCTTCTTCTTTTTTTTTTTTTTTTTGCCTCTAACTAGTCACATTTGCTCTTAAGAAATTAAAGGTTTTCCAGGAGGGAGCTGTGTACAAATGAGGTGACTGGAGATGTGACCTGACGTGTCACGAGGCCCCTTGGGGTGGTAGGCGCTGTCGTGGACATGGTCCTCGCACTGTCCCATCGGCCTTGCCTTCCAGCTCTGTGGCACGGTTTCCTGGTCTCTGGGCCAGTGTGTACCTTGGAGTGACTTCCTTTCTCAACTTCCACTGCAGTGTGTGTGCCTTCTGCTCTGAGAGCTGCCTTGTGACCTGTGTGATAGAAAGCAGGGAGTGAGGGCCCCCGGGGACCTGGCCCTTCCCTCCCTCCTTCCTTCCCTAGAAAGAGGAGTTAGAGCAGGGGTGCGAGAGCCGTTCGCTGTGAGTTTGTCTTTGAATGAACATTAAGGTGTCTTGTTTTTGTTCTGGGCTGGGGGTTGGCTGTAGTCTTAGGTAACTCAAAGTTCCTACTCTCCCTTGAGATATTAAATGACTCTTTTTCCAAAAAACGTGTTGTAATGTTTCCGTCGTGTGCCGTGTTCCCTTTTCCACGCACTCCCAGTTACAGTGTCAGGAGTTTGAGTTTGTTAAGCTGGTTTTGGGGAGACAAGTTGAAATTTTAAAGAAAGAAAAATGAACTCCCCTTCCCCGGCCTCACTATAACCCTGGGACTATTGTGTCTTCTCCCTCTATGGGGTGTGGATGCCATCTGTTGACAGCGTTCTGAGTCCTCACAGCGGAGGGCCTGAAAAACCACTGTGTGACAGCAGGGGCCTGTGGTCACAGTGGCCCTTTGCGCGCCCTCGCACACAGGAGCAGCGAGCTGAAGCAGTCTCGTTTCAAAATGAGAAGAGCAGCCAGGCCCAGTGGTTCATGCTGTGAGCAAAGCCCAAGGGTGACACAATGGCGCCCTGCCGAGTCCCCTGCAACATGGGTGCCGTGATAGAAGCCACGTGTAGACACCATCACTTCCTGATGGAGGCCCTAACCCAGCTTCTCTTTCACAAGACAGCAAGGACATTTGGCTTCATACATAACATTGCTCATTTGTTGTGAGGCAAATGTTCATGGTGCCAGGGATGGAAATTGTGAGTAGTTTTAAAGTCTCAACTCTGAAACCACCTTCACAGTTAAAGCAAATGCGATAAAACCTATAGCACCTGGGCCGGATGCGGTGGCTCACACCTGTGATCCCAGCACTTCGGGAGGCCGAAGCGAGTGGATCACTTGAGGTCAGGATCAAGTGGATCACTGGCCAGTGTGGTGAAACCGTTTCTACTAAAAACACAAAAATTAGCTGGTCATGGTGGCACATACCTGCAGTCCCAGCTACTCGGGAGGCTGAGGCCAGAGAATCACCTGAACCCAGGAGGCGGAAGTTGCAGTGAGCCGAGATCACACCACTGCACTCCAGCTTGAGCGACAGAGTGAGGGAGACTCCATCTCAAAGCCATAGCACATGAAGGTTCCTTGAATTACTAAGGCGATATGTGTAAGTAAGACATCACTCTTGTCATTTGGGCTTATGTTAGGGTCAGAGTTGATAAACTTTCTGTAAAAGGTCAGAGAGTAGGTTTGTGTGATGGTCTCTGCTGGGACCCTCAGCTTTGCCAACGTGGCGTGAACGCAGCCACAGACAACACTTGAGTGGTGAGGCTTTCCCCACAGGGCTTCGTTTTTTAAAAACCCGCTTTGTAGGTGTACCAGCCCTGGATTACAGGGAAATGATCCTGTGTTCATGGCTTGATATAAGGGCCTCTTGGGCCAAGAGAGCTTCAGATTAGATAGCCGAGTCACTACCTCCTAGTGGTATGTAGATAGGTCCCCTGGGGGAGTAGAGGAGTCAAGTTGACAACCAGACCTTGCCAACCCCATTGAACTACATCCCTAAGGCTTTTGTGTGAGTAGTGGGCAGTGTTTCCGGCCAGCCTTGCTACCACCCTATTCTCACCCAGTTGTGTTCATCAGAACTTTGTCTTAGTGGAGCTGCTGGTCACCTGTGGCTATAAAGCACTTGGAATGTGGCTTAAGTGGCAGAGGGGGTTGAATTTTAATTGTATTCTAATTTGCACATGTGGCTGATGTCTTCCAGGCTGGATAGGCAGTTCTAACAAAACATCCCCCACCTTGGGAGTTACAGGGACTAACTCGAGGGCTTTTGAGTGCTACGTGAAGCACAGGCATTGGAGTGGTCGTTCTTTATGGCCTACTCCCTCAAGGAAGCCTTCGGGACATTGGTTTTCTGGGTGAGAACAGTTAAGGACTGAGTCCCCTATCCCTGCGTTTTGCTGTTGGGGGAGATGGGTGCCTGTGCATCTTCTGCTGACTTGTTTTCCACAGCCTTTAACTGAGTGAGGCTTGGGAGCTGGAGACCATGAATGATCTGTGAGCAAAACTCTGCAGGTTCCAAAGGGAGGGCTCCCCCCATCAGCTCCAAGGGGTCACTGACCCCCTACAGGCTGCCAGCTGTCAATGGCTGGATCTGGGGGTGGTCCTGGGGGTTCACAGCATGGTGCCTGCACAGCGCGTGGGCAGCTTGGGAGAGGGAAAAAGTTACGGATTCAGACCACCCATGAAGTCCAATTTGTGTAGTAAGACTGGCACCGCCTGTCCTTCCCTACCAGTAGTCAGTGCCGCTCAGCCCTTTGAAACTCATTGCTGCAGAGCTGGTTTTGCAGTGTGGAGGCAGAGAAGGGTGGTTAAGGCCAGCCCCTCCCTGGTGGTGAGAGTTAGTCCAAAAGCTGCTCAAGGTTCCCAGCCTGGCCTTGATGGCCCTTCCATGCTCTTTATCCCATAGGGCATGGCTCAAGGCCAGGTCCACCAGGCACATCTTTCTGCCTTGGCTGAGCTGAGAACTGCAGTAGGGAAGTGGTATGGGTGGCCTTGTGAGGAAGGCCACCAGCTGCCAGCGAGCTCTGCCCACGAGCTGGCATCAGTGCCACACCTGCCCACTGGGCTCCTGTGAGAAGGTGGGGTGGGGGCTGTTCTGATTCTTGCCTCCGGTTAATTAGGAGGGACAGTAGCAAGAAACCCCTTTGTGATAACCATTGTGCACGGTGAGCCAGCCCTGAGGTCAGCAGTGAGGTGTCTGGTGGCCCAAAGTAGGACAGAACCTTGAGCCGTGGGGCCTTGGGCCTTGCCCAGTGTGGAGCAGGCATTCAGACCCCCACTGGCTGCCCGCCTCACCTCCCTGTTTTCCAGGTAGCCCTGGCTCAGCCCTCTGTGCGTAGGTTGGGGGCCGTCCCCAGTTTCAAATGAGAGTTCAGCAACTTGCCAAGCTCGTCTGCCAGTGGTGGGCTGCCCTCTGACAAGCCCCAAAGCTGGGGAAGAGGCCTGCCCTGGGCATGGAGGACCACATCAACGGTCAGGGAAAGGGATGCAGGAGAAGGAAGTCCCAGCCCTGCCCTAGCCTGGCCCTGCGACAAGGTCTTGGCATAGGAGAACCAAGGCTTCCCTGGGACAAGGCCTCAGACACAGGAACACCGAGAAACTTAGAACGGCGGCTCAGGTCCTGTTGTTTAAGGCAGTGACTGCAGACATCCCGAGGCTTGGGTCTGGGGGTATTCCAGGGGGCTGGGCCAAGGGACAGATGAAGTCCAGCCCCACTTGGCAGCCTCTCAAGACCCCAGTTCCTCTGCACCTACACCTTCAGACAACAGAACCCGAGAAACCTTGACTTCTTTTTTTTTTAATGTGTATTTTTGTCTTGTTTTTTTTGAGATAGGGTCTCACCCCATCGCCAAGGCTGGAGTGCAATTGTGCAATCATGGCTCATTGCAACTTTGACCTCTTGGGCTCAAGCTATCTTCCTGCCTTGGCCTCCCAAGTGGCTGGGACCACAGGTGTTACCACCATGCCTGGCTAATTTTTTAATTTCTTGTAGAGACAGGGTCTCCCTAGGTTGCCCAGGCTGGTCTCAAACTCCTGGGCTCAAGTGATCTCGCCTTGATCTCCCAAAATGCTGAGATGACAGGGGTGAGCCACCTCGCCAAGCTGAAAATCCTGGATTTTCAACGCAAATTCTCCTATTTCTAAGAGTTGGCAAGTGACGTTTTCCTAAAGGGACAGTCTGCATCCAGAGCGCCTGGGGACTGATCCGCAGAGTCACAGCAGAAGCTTTCAGCCATGCCAAGGACCTGGCCACCTCTGAAGGCACAATGGTGACTGACTCAGGCCAATGAAAGCTCTCCTGTGACTGAGGAGGACCTGGCACCCCCAGCCAGTCCACACTGAGTGAGCAGAGCCTGGCCATGGTCGGACACTGTCCCTGGACTGCAGGCGCTCATGTCTCTGGAGCCATCTGGGAACCCGAGTCAAAGCCAGCAGGCTGCGTGGAATCAGAACGAGGGGCTCCAGCTGAACTCTGCAGATGGCGGAGGGTTCAGGCTGCAGGTGGGCCTTGCCAGCAAGACCGAGCAGCCCCCGACTGTCGCCTGCCACAGCCCGGCTGCTCTGCAGAGCCAGCGAGTCTCTCCCTCTGCATGGTGGAGGCCCGGTGGCTGGGCCCTCGTCCTAGGTGAGACCCTCGCGCCTCACCTTGAGATACAGCCTGGATGGATGACCACTCACCTTGTCCACCAGGGGCTTTTCTGTCTCCCTGTGTTGACGTGGTGCCCCTGTGTCCTCATTTATTACAAATGAGAGGTTACTTCCTTTGTCTTCAGGGACGTACTGGGGTTCCCAGGTACTAGCTGCCTCATTTGTGTCAAAAACTTCACCATCCAACCCTAAAAATCTTGCTGAGTCTCTGAAGTGGAAATGGAGGCTCTGGGATCTGCAGCTAGTGTGGACTGGGAAGTTGTTCTCCCGATGTAGCCAGGCCTTTGGGTGGTGGCAGAGGCATAGGCATTGGGGAATTTTACTCCAGGGAAACCTGTCCCAGAACTTGCCCTTCCCCGGGGCTGGTGTGACCTGAGAACCTGTCAGCTCCATCACGCCAGGCTTTGACCAAGATGGCTGTTGCCTGCCCTATGGCTTCCAGGAACCTCTGCCTGCTGAAGACCATATGATGGAAGACAGGTAATGCTCCCTTCTGTCCCTCCAGGCCTTTGGCCACAGACACGCACACACGCATACCCTTCCAGACCCTCAGGCACACACACACCCCCCCCCTCCAGGCCTTCAGCCACACACACACCTACGCACATGCGCTCACCCACCCTTTCTTCCAGGCCTTCAGCCACACACACACATGCACCCCTCGCCTCTGTGCCTTCCTTCCTGATGCTGGACCCTGAGTTGGACAGACCTACATCTCCAGCGCTGATCTAGTTACTCACCTCAGCCTCAGCTTCCGCATCTGTACGGTGGGGCAGTAAGGGGTCGATACCCCATCAGTGTGAGCCTTACAGTGCCCCCAGCTGCAGTTCAGTGAAGACAGCTTCACATGCCCCCAGCTCCCGATTACTCCTCTTCTTCCCCCTAATTCTTCCCTTACTTTTCTCCCCTGTGAAATTCATCTTATTTGAAAACATGACGAGTAGAATAATATTTTTCCTTTACAAAATTTATTAACTTTTTGAGACCCTGTCACCCAGGCTGGGGTACAGTGGCATGGTTAGGGCTCACTGCAGCCTCGACCTTCCAGGCTCAAGCAGTCCTCCCACCTCAGCCCCCCAGGTAGCTGGGACTACAGGCACGCATCACCACGCCCTGCTAATTCCCCCCGGCCCCGCATTTCAATGGAAACGAGGTCTTGCTGTGTTGCCCGGGCTGGCCTAGAAGTCCTGGGCTCAAGCAGTCCTTCCACCTTGGCCTCCCAAAGTGCTGGGATTACAGGCATGGGCCACCGCGCCCAGCCTGTTCTGCAAAATTTAAGTCCTTTAGTGGTGATACTGGATTTCCCTCTACCCCATCGTCCCCCTCCTGACGTTGTTTGCAGGCAGACCCTGAAAGGGGTCCTATTCATCAGCTTTTTTGGGGCCTGTTAACGTCCACCTTCCTCCGCAGCAGCTCTGCCATGCTGTAAGGCTGCAGCTGTAAGGGAGTCTTAAGGGTTAAACCTCTTGGTGGGAGACCAGACTGATCTGGGCAGACCTGCCCCATCCTAGCTTCTATAACCCGCCTGTCCCCACCAGGCCCTTGGGTACAGAGGTGAGCCAAGACCTCACAAACCGCCTGGGGAAAGTGATACACCAGAGAGTGGGTGACCAGACTGTGACAGGGCAGGGGCTGATTAGAGGGCTGGGCGCTGCTGGGAGCAGCCTGGGGAGGTCGGGTGGCTGGTGAGGGAGCAGTACTCTGTCCTATCTGGCTGGGGTGGGCAGGGGAGCTGGAGCCAGCTCACAGATGGCCTCAAGGGGCCCCAGGGGAAGCATGTGGACTTGGACTGAGAGAGGCACATTGTTGGCAGGTATCTGGCATAGTCCAAGCCGGAGTTCCGGATCCTCACCCACAAGAATCACTGGCTCAGTGCTGGCCACCGGCTGCTGGAGAAGAGCAGGAGCGGGCGAGACTCTCGACAGGGAGACCCGGGGCTGCTGCCTCCTTCAAGGAGAGGATAAAGGGGAGGGAAGAAATCACTGCAGGGCAAGAAGGATGGGACTGAAGGGCTGCCCTGGAGGGGCACTGCCACCCACTCGTCCCAGCCACCAGGTTCAGGAGAAGAGGGAGGAGGGAGTTAGTGTGAGACCTGTTCGCTCTGCAGGGCCCCAAGCATCTTAGGGAGAAGGTTGTGGGTGGGATGCAGGAGCCAAGGCTAGACCCTGGGAGCACTGGCCGAGTGACAAACCCACCAGGAGGGGCTGGAGAGCCGCTGCAGCCCAGGAGATGGGGTCTTTGAGGGAAGGGAGGGAGAGTGCCAAGGGCTACAGAGAACCCAGTCAGGAGCGAAGGAGCGAGTGCCCACTGGATGTTGCACTTAGCAACAGAGCCGCTGGTCAACCAGGCAGGGGCAGGGCCCAGAGTGAGCCCGGATGTGGGTTGATGTGGGTTGAGGTGCACGCAGTGGATGAGATGTGGTATCAGGGAGAACAGGTCTCCCCTCCTGGCTGGACTTCCAGGGAGATAGTTTTCCCTAAGAGGCAGAGGCTTGAGCTGATGGGAGGGAGCCCAGAAAGAAAGATGGGGCTGAGCTAGGGACTGTGGCTCTAAGGAGTCAAAAGAGAATGGAGGTGGACAGGACGGTGCGGCCCCCACACACTAAACACAGGCTCCTGGAGCAGAGGCGGCTGCCCAATCTCCTGGGCTGACAGAAGAGCAGGAGGCAAGGACATAGGGGTGTGCCCAGGTGGCGCCCCTGGCATTTATTTCTTAGGAGCTCACAGGTGGTGGTAGTAGAAGAGCTCGCGCTGGCATACGGGACACGAGTGCTTCACGTCCATTAGGCTCCTTATGCAGAACGGGAGGAAGCAGCAGCCTAGGACGCACCTGCAGTCCCAGAGCGGAGGCTGGGCGTGAGTGGAGCCACCTCTCAGGCTGCACGCTGGACGCACCTGGGGCCCAGGCAGAGTCTGGGAGGGGCCTCGGCGTGTGTGTGTGTGTGTGTGTATTTGTGTGTGTGTGAGACAGTCTCACTCTAGCCCAGACTGAAGTGCAGTGGCGCGATCTTGGCTCACTGTAACCTCCGCCTCCCGGGTTCAAGCGATTTGCCTGCCTCAGCCTCCTGAGTAGCTGGGACTACAGGCACGCGCCACCATGCCCGGCTAATTTTTATATTTTTAATAGAGATAGAGACAGCGTTTCAGCACACTGGTCAGGCTGGTCTATAACTCCTGACCTCAAGTGACCCCGCCCACCTTGGCCTCCCAAAGTGCTGGGATTACAGGCGTAAGCCACCACGCCTGGCCCCTCTGTGTGTTTTAACTCAGCTGAGAGGTAAGAGCCATCCTGAACTCACGTGTTCTTGGCTGCTGGTGACAGCAGCAGCTGTCTTGGGTGCCCTGGGCTGGCTGCTTTGCCAGCATCACTCACCCCTCCGCTCCCGGGACGCTGTTCTCATGGGAGGTCCCTGGGTCACAGGGCTGCTGCCTCCTCTCAAGGAGATAATGGCCCACCCAACTGGCCTCCCCGAGGCTTGGTCCTGCTGTTTCCCCGAAGGCTCCCCCTACCCTGCGGGGACCCGCCCGGACCCACCCATGCCAATGCTCAGCCCTCTGCAGCGGCCGAGGGGTGGCCACTCACCCGAACAAGAAGAGGGTGATACACAGCAGCCAGGTGAGGGCGCCCGGGACAAAGGAGGTCACCGTGATGATGCGGTTTCCACAGTAGGGACACACGACCTGCACTGGCATGGACGTCCCCACCACAGGCATGCCGGCATACAGCTCTGGCAGAGGGGAGCAGGAAGCAGGTGGGACCCGCCCAGGTCAGGCCCCCTGTGGCTTCTCACCTCCCACGGGCTGTCGGTGCTCACCTGAGATGGGGAGAAGCTAGGATCTGGACCCTGATATGTGGGGGTGTGGTGTGGCTCCCCCACCCCGGTCTGGAGGAAACTAAGGAAACAAGTGTTTATAGCTAGAAGTGGGGTCTCCAGTGGGCTCTAAGGGCCCTTTTCTTTTTTTTTTTTATTTTTTTTGAGACAGAGTCCCACTCTGTCATCCAGGCTTGGAGTGCAGTGGTGCGATCTCGGCTCACTGCAACCTCCGCCTCCCGGGTTCAAGCGATTCTCCTGCCCCAACCTCCTGAGTGGCTGGGACTATAGGCACGCACCATCACGCCCAGCTAATTTTTGTATTTTGGGTATAGACGGGAGTTTCGCCATGTTGGCCAGGCTGGTCTTGAATTCCTGACCTCATGCAATCCACCGGCTTTGGCCTCCCAAAGTTCTGGGATTACAGACCTGAGCCACCACGCCCGGCCTAAAGGGCGCTTTTCAGTGGTGATGTCATCTTCACTGTGCCCTCCAGGGATGTATCTAACCCAGCAGTTCTGAATCTGGAGACTGTCCGAGAATTCCCTGGAAAATCCCAAAGCCCAGGCCCCACCTGGCGGGCTCTGCCTTCCCCTCCTGCGGCCTCAGGGCTGGTGTGTTTGCAGAGTCCAGAACGGGAGTCCACTCCATAAAAACGTCCTGAGCGCCTACTGTATACAGGCTCCATCCACCCGTGATTTCCCTCTGGAGAGAGATGCTTCGGTGGCCATTGGCAACACAGCCAGCATGGGAGGAGAGGCAGCTGGCCAGCTGTGGGGTCCCACAGCTACAGAGTCAGGGGAGGAGAGCTTTCCAGAGGAGGTGCTGTTTGGGTAGAGTCTTGGCCAGTGGTCAGGAAAGGGAACGTTCTGGGCAGCTCCGAGCATGAGACAGAAAGGGAGGAGGGAAGGCCGGCAGGGGCACTCACCTACAGGAACAACTTGGGGGCCTTCAAAGTATATCCGGGGAGGGGGACCATAGGGAGGAGGGGGGTCAGCAGGATGAGGATCTTTAGGAGAGAGGAAGAAAAGCACCCTCAGATCGGTGGGCTCACTATATGCCAGGGACTTAACTAAAAACTTAGGCCGGATGCAGTGGCTCACGCCTATAATCCCAACACTTTGGGAGGCCCAGGCAGGCAGATCAACTGAGATCAGGAGTTCGAGACCAGCCTGGCCAACATGGTGAAACCCCATCTCTACTACAAATACAAAAATTAGCTGGGCACAGTGGCGCACGCCTGTAATGCCAGCTACTCGGGAGGCTGAGGCAGGAGAATCACTTGAACCCGGAAGGCAGAGGTTGCAGTGAGCTGAGATGGCGCTACTGCACTCCAGCCTGGGCGATACAACCAGACTCCATCTCAAAAAACAAAGAAACAAAAATAAACTCAGCCTGAGGCAGGTACCCATTTTACAGAATAGAAAACAGGCCATTAGCTGGGCATGGTGGTGCATGCCTATATTCCCAGCTACTTGGGAAGCTGAGATGGGAGGATGGCTTGAGCCTAGGAGTTTGAGGCCGCAGTGAGCCGTGATTGCACTCCAGCCTGGGTGACAGAATGAGACCCTGTCTCTAACAAAAAAGAAAGCCAGCAAGCTGAGGCCTAGAAGAATGAATAAAATTGTCCATGGTTGCATGGTTAGAGGTAGAAGAACTGGGATTTGAACCCAGGCATTTCTTTTCTTTTCTTTTCTTTGTTTTTTTTGAGACAGAGTCTCCCTGTCACCTAGGTCGGAGTGCAGTGGTGCAGTCTTGGCTCACTGCAGCCTCCAAGTCCCAGGTTGAAGTGATTCTCCTGCGTCAGCCTCCTGAGTAGCTGGGATTACAGGCACGTGCCACCACACCAGGCTAATTTTTGTATTTTTAGTAGAGATGGGGTTTCACCATGTTGGCCAGGCTGGTCTCGAACTCTTGACCTCAGGTAATCCACCCACCTTGGCCTCCCAAAGTGTTGGGATTACAAGTGTGAGCCACCGTGCCCAGCCACACCCAGATATTTCTGACTCCAGTTGTGCCCTCATGTCTTAAGATGTAACATCTTCCTGGAGGTAGCACCAGAAAGTTCAGGATGTGGAGATAGTGCGGGGCCTCATGATCTTTTAAAAAATGTATTAAGCATTTATTACGTGCTGCATCCTGTACTAGGTGCCACACCCACCACTGCATTTACTCTTGCCAAAACACCACTGAGGTGAGTATGTGGTATTATAGAATTTTGCAGGTGTGGAGACTAGGCTCAGACAGGGTAGGTAACTTGCCTGAGGTCACCCAGGAAATAAGCATCAGAGCCAAGGATGGAACTTAAATGTGTCTAACTCCAGAGCCTGCACTGCAAACCCTATCCCCTTGCCTGTGATCAGGAGGACTCCAAACACGGCTGCGTTCCATCTACTCCTTCAAAGGAGGACTTTTTGGGTCTCAGCGAACCACAAGGAACCTCTCAGTGTGTGGACACCCCAGCTCCATCCCCTCGCTTCCCAGTAGCCACTGCTTGGCCAGTCCTGGGGCCTCCAGAAGTCCCTGCAGATCCTGGAAGCAGGCTTATGGCTGTTTGGACAAGGAATTCTGGGATCTCGGATATCCAGGGTGTGTGATCCAGGAGTGGGGAAGATGGGAGCCTGATCAATTAACGCTGTGTGGGCGATGGGTTTCCATTGAGAACCACATGGGTGCTTTGCACAGGGACCTGGGCTTTGTCTGGTCACCCAATTCCTGCTGCCCTTCCCAGGACCGGGGGCACTCAAAGAGCAGGAACCGCCCCCGGCTCTGCCCACAGCTACTTCACACCACAGTCTGGGCCCTGTGGGACAGAAAGTGGTTTCATGCCCGTCCTGTGCCCCAGCGGCCCTACCTGGGGCTGTTCTGCATGCCCATTTTACAGATGAAGAAACTGAAGGTCGGCCGGGTGCGGTGGCTCACGCCTGTAATCCCAGCACTTTGGGAGGCTTAGGTGGGTAGATCACTTGAGGTCAGGAGTTCGAGACCAGCCTGGCCAATATCGTGAAACCCCCATCTCTACTAAAAATACCAAAATTAGCCGGGTATGGTGGCAGGCGCCTGTAATCCCTGCTACTCCAGAGGTTGAAGCAGGAGAATCGCTTGAACCCAGGAGGCGGAGGTCGCTGTGAGTCGAGATTGCGTCACTACCTCCAGCCTGGGCGACAGGGAGAGTCTGTCTCAAAAAACAAAACAAAACAAGAAACTGAAGGTCAAAAACTAAGGACCTGGCCTGCGGCTGCCAGCTGGAGAGTCATTCTGATCTCAGGCCCAGTGAGCAACTGCCCTGCTGCCCAGCCCTACATCAACCCTCTTTTTTTTTGGGACAGCGTCTCACTCTGTTGCCTAGGCTGCAGTGCAGTAGTGCGCTCATGTATCACTGCAGCATCTACCTCCCAGGCTCAAGCCATCCTCCTACCTCGGCCTCCTGAGTAGCTGGGGCTACAGGAGTGCGCCACCACCCCTGGCTAATTGTTTAAAATGTTTTGTACAGATGGGGTCTCCCTATGTTGCCCATGCTGGACTGGAACTCTGGGCTCAAGCCATCCTCCTGCGTCAGACTCCCAAAGTGCTGGGATTATAGGTGTCAGGCACATGCCCGGCCAACCGTCGTCTTAATCCCCTCGACCACTGCACATGGTCTACACTGTTTTCCAGGTGAGAAAGAAAACAGGTTCCGAAACTTTCCCAATTCCACGCCAGGCAGCCCTAGGGCCAGGACGGCTCTGCCTCCTGCTGCCTCCACACTCAGCCTGGGTTGTCTCTGGCCATGGGCAGGAGTGTCATACCTGATGTGGGTGAGTCATTAGTCTCATTCGGCGACTTCCTTGGTTTTTTTTTGTTTTTTTTTCTGTTGAGACGGAGTCTCGCTCTGTCGCCCAGGCTGGAGTGCAGTGGCTGGATCTCAGCTCATTGCAAGCTCCACCTCCCGGGTTCACGCCATTCTCCTGCCTCAGCCTCCCGAGTAGCTGGGACTACAGGCACCCGCGACCTCGCCCGGCTAGTTTTTTGTGTTTTTTAGTAGAGACGGGGTTTCACCGTGTTAGCCAGGATGGTCTCGATCTCCTGACCTCGTGATCTGCCCGTCTCAGCCTCCCAAAGTGCTAGGATTACAGGCTTGAGCCACCGCGCCCAGCCCCTTATAACACTTTTAAGAGAGAGTACAGCACATTGAAGGCCCCATTGCTCGACAGTCTCTACTGGGTTCCGTGGCCCCCGCATTGGTGGGGACAGTAGGATTTCGGGGAAGGGTGGTGAGGACTGAGGGCAGCCCCCAGCTCAGCACAGGGACCCTCGTCTCCTCTCTGCTTCCTGCGGGCTCCAGAGTAAACTTCTTCCCAGTCCCTGCCAGCCCTGACCCCTGCATGAGGGGCACCCTCACCCTGGCGATGATTCCATCCGGGTGCTCTGGAGGACCTCTGTCCCAGCAACAGTGGCTGGGCAGCACCGCGTTCTGAGCTCTGAGTGCTCATGCGCTTATTTCCAGGAATTCTCATGACAAGGCCCGGTTGCCAGGAGGTGTGAGGAGCTGGGGCCACACCCAGCCGCCTCTTGCTGGGCCTGGCTCCAGTGGAACAGCCATTGTGATGTGTGCCTTCACTGTGTCCTCGTCCTCACTTTCTGCAGGAGGAAGGCCGGGGCGTCCCACAGGTGCGGCTTGAACCGCGTTTGGAGATGGCCCTGCTCCACGTTTCCACAGCCCCACTCTGTGGGTGGGTGGGAAATTTCTGACAGCTGAGTGGGGAAACTGATCAACGGACTGAAACGTAGTCCTGTTAGAGCCCGGCCATTCTGTTTGAAGGAATTTATCCTGAGGGAGCTCACCAGATGTATGTGAAGATCTAATTGTAGCATGTTCATGTCCTCTTAGGAACGTGGCTGGGCACGGTGGCTCACGCCTGTATTCCCAGCACTTTGGGAGGCCGAGGCGGGCAGATCACTTGAACTCAGGAGTTCAAGACCAGCCTGGCCAACATGGTGAAACCCCGTCTCTACTAAAAATACAAAAATTAGCCGGGCATGGTGGCACACACCTGTAATCCCAACCACTCGGGAGGCTGAGGCAGGAGAATTGCTTGAACCCAGGAGGAGGAGGCTGCAGTGAGCCGAGATCGTGCCCCTGCACTCCAGTCTAAGCTACAGGGTGAGACTCCGTCTCAAAAAAAAAAAAAAAAAAAAACTTAAAAGGGAATAGTTTTTAAAAAGGTATCTAGTGAATCAATAATTCAGGCTGTTCCCATGTCTGGCAAAATTCTGGACATGGGTCTGGGCTAGTGAAAGACTGAGCAACACGGCCTTGCCCCGTCGATGGGCTCCTGTCTGAGTCCAGCAAACTTCGCCTCCACCCACCTCCTCCTCCGACCCCTTCCTCATTCCGTGGACTTCACAGACCCCCTGCTCTCTGGTGTGGAGGCAGCCTTTACCAGCATCTTGAGTGAATCTGTTGCCTAGTCCCCAGGATCCTTTCACCCTACCCTTGGCCACATCCGGCCAGCTGTCTTGAGATCTCAGCTTAGCATCCCTGTCCAGGAGCCCATCTTCTTTGCCACTTACACATCTTCTGGCTCTATCCTTGGTGCTCCTTTGGCTCTGACCTTGGCCTCTCAGCACACGCCCACCCCTCTCCCTGTATGTGCTGGAGTCTGAGGTTTGACGATTATCTCCCTGTGGAGACGTGGGGGCCAGGACCTTGCCTGCATGGCTTCCTGCTGTGTCCCCAGATCGTATGTATGAAGGAACAAATGAATGAGATGCATCTGCCAGTTATCATGGCCCACCCACTGGGCCTGAAATGCCTGGACTGGACGTCACAGCCCAGGGCTTCTTTTTTTTTTTTTTTTGAGACAGAGTCTTGCTCTGTTGCCCAGGCTGGAGTGCGGTGGCACAATCACAGCTCACTGAAGCCTCAACCTCCCTGGATTCAAGCAATTCTTACGCCTCAGCCACCTGAGTAGCTGCGACTATATGCGTGCACCACCATGCCCAGCTAATTTTTGTAGTGTTTGTAGAGACATGGCTTTACCTTGTTGGCCAGGCTGGCCTCGAACTCCTGGCCTCATGTGATCCACCCGCCTCGGCCTCCCAAAGTGCTGGGATTACAGGCGTGAGCCACTGCACCAGGCCTGGGCTTCTTGTAGAGACTTGAGGTTACATATTTTGGGAAGGGTTGGGAACTGCCTCCTTCCCTGGGAATTTTGAAGCGATGGTCCCCCTAACACAGATTGGAACCCCAGGCGTGATGTCTGAACTGGGGAAGCCTTGAGGTGAATGGGTGAGGGAGCTGATGGAGGGATGCTCTCTGGCTCTGCACTTCCCGGCCATTGCCACCAGGGGGCAGCACCGGGCTGCCGTGAGTCTGCCTCAATTTCTCCCTCTGCAGGTTCTGTGCCCCAAACCCTGCCATGGGGCGAGGACTCCTCTCTCCCACCCCATCACCCACAGGCCTGGCTGGAAAAGGTTGCAAAGCCAGCCGAGGTCACACAGCATGGCCACGGGGGAGCTGAATTAGACTCCAGGCCCTCAGCACCCAGGACACAGTGCCCCACCAGGAAGCCACACGGCTCAGGGCTTCTGGAAGACTGGGTTGGTTTTTTTAAACCTCTTCATCCCTCAGGTAAGGCCTGGCACAGAGCAGGATGAAGTTGGTCCAACTGTGGGCTCTCTCCGAGCTGTGTGACTCTGGACAGGTGTCTTCTCGCTGAGCCTCAGTTTCCTCCCCTGCAAAAATAATACCTTCTGCTGAGAGTGTTATGAGCTGGGCGGTGGCTCATGCCTGTAATCCCAGCACTTTGGGAGGTTGTGCCAGGCGGATCACCTGAGGTCAGGAGTTCAAGACCAGCCTGGCCAACATGGCAAAACCCTGTCTCTACAAAAATACAAAAATCACCTGGGCGTGGTGCTGCGCACTTGTAATCCCAGCTACTTGGGAGGCGGAGGCAGGAGAATGGCTTGAACTTGGGAGGAGGTTGCAGTGAGCTGAGATCGTACTCCAGCCTGGGCGACAGAGCAAGACTCAGTCTCAAAAAAAAAAAAAAAAAAAAAAGGTTGCTCGAATGACTGAAGAATGAAAGAAATCCATGGGTCGGGCACAGTGGCTCAGCCTTGAGGATCACTTGAGGTCAGGAGTTCGAGACCAGTGTGAACACCCATTTCTACTAAAAGTGCAAAAATTAGCCAGGTGTGGTGGTGTGCACCTGTAATCTCAGCTAATTGGGAGGCTAAGGCAGAAGAATTGCTTAAACCCAGGAGGCGAAGGCTGCAGTAAGCCGAGATTGCACCACTCCACTCCAGCCTGGGTGACAGATCAAGACTGTCTCAAAAAAAAAAAAAAAAGATATCCACATGAAGCACTTAGCTCCATACTTGGCACATGGAAAGCTTGCAGTAAGTTGGCAATTAATATTAACATATTAAAAAGAACCATGACAATAAATTCAATTAGCAGTGTCACAAAGGCCAGGGCAGGGGGCAGGCCACCCAGGAATGCAATGAGCCTGGAGTTTTGGCAGCTGGGGACCTGGGGAGGCCCGTGTGGGACCTTTCCTGCTACGTGATCTACGGCACCGGACTCGCCCTCTGGGCTACGCTTTCTTTGCGTGCCATCAGGAAGACTCTGTGGCCAGGGCTGTTTATGGGAAAAGGAGATGGGACATTTTTTTCCTTCCTACTCATCTTCTCTTACTAGAAGGGCCCAGCTTGAGCTGAGGCGATGAGATAATAAGGAAGAAGGAATGGGAAGAATGAGCTGTACCTGTAATTATTGCACAAGCCGTGTGGGGGTTGGATTACAGAGAGGCCTGGAGATGGGGCAGTGGCTTGCTCCTGCCTGGGGAGGAGCTGGCTGCCCCCAGAGCCCTGCCTTCCTCACTGTGGCTCAGCAGTGGGGTCCCATATATCTCATCTGCCTGGGGACCCTGGAGCCCTGGGGTGGGGACTTGCTGGGTCATACCGGGGCGTCCCCCTAACCTCTCTGGGTTGAATTTCTGGCTCTGCGAACCATCCTCACTGCCTTGTCTTCCAGCTTGCGGTGGGGAGTGGATGGGTCGGGCGGGATGGGGGTGAATGAGGTATAGAGGCTGCTATAGGCACCACCCTGCCTATTCCAGTCACAATGCTTACTCAGGGAGAGAAAAGGAGGAAGAGGAATTCTCGTTCCCAGGAACTGATGGAGGCCCCCCAGCTGAAGGGATGGGGGGTTTCAGGGCCACTTCTTCCCCAGCAGCTGCCATCTGTCCATCTATCCATCCCTCCGTCCCCTTCCCTCAGAGCCTGGAGGCCTGCCTGGTGGAGGAAGAAGGGCCATCTCCAGACTGAGAAAGCCTTGGGGTGTGGATGTGATGGGAGATGTGTGTGTCAGGTGTGTGGAGTGTCTGTGTGTCAAGCAGCAACTTTTTTCTTTGTTAGAAAGAGTCTTGCTCTTGTCACCCAGGTTGGAGTGCAGTGGGGCGATCTCAGCTCACTGCAACCTCTGCCTCCCAGGTTCAAGTGATTCTCCTGCCTCAGCCCCCTGAGTAGCTGGGACTATAGCCACACACCATCATGCCTGGCTAAATTTGTGTATTTTGGTAGAGATGGGGTTTCACCATGTCGGCCAGGCTGGTCTCAAACTCCTGACCTCAAGTGATCCTCGTGTCTTGGCCTCCCAATATCCTGGGATTACAGGTGTGAGCCACTGTGCCCAGCCCGCCCTGATTCTTTAACGTGCATTTATTGAGCACCTAATATATGCTAGGCACACAAAACTGAGCAAGGCAGATGAGGTGCTTACTTACCCCAAGGAGCCCACATTTTAGTGGAGGAAACAGATGCCAGACATGTCCTTTTTTTTTTCCTTGAGACGGAGTCTTGCTCTGTCACCCAGGCTGGACTGCAGTGGCGCGATCTCTGTAAGGCTCCATCTTGGGGAAAAAAAAAAAAGAAAGTGCCAAGATCCACTTTCTGTTCTGAGAGGATCCCCGAGCCTACTGTGCAGAGGAACAGTGGCAGGGAGTGGGTCAAAGACAGGAGGTGACTGTCCAGAAGGAAGCAGCCCTAACCGAGAGCATGGACACTGCACAGAGGAAGCAAGTGTGCCCAGAGCCTGAGGTCCCAGCCCCTCTTCTCTGAGACCCCCAGCAGAGGGATGCTTCCTGGGGAGGGGACTTCATCCTACACGGCCTGTGGGGGGCACACTGGGGCAGCACAGGGGCCCAGTTTCCAGTCCTAGCCTGGCCTGCAATTGCTGCATGGTTTGGGGCGAGGTGATCCGAGCCTCATTTCCCACCTGTGGAATGGGACAATAACTCTCTTGCCCACGTTCCCCACAGCACCATTCACAACAGCCAATATTTAGAAGCAATCTAAGGCTGGGTGCTGTGGCTCACACCTGTAATCCCAGCACTTTGGGAGGCTGAGGTGGGTGGATCACCTGAGGTCAGGAGTTCGAGACCAGCCTGGCCAACATGGTGAAACCTCATCTCTACTAAAAATACAAAAATTAGCCAGGCGTGGTGGCAGATGCCTGTAATCCCAGCTACTTGGGAGGCTGAGGCAGGAGAATCACTTGAGCTTGGGAGGCGGAGGTTGCAGAGAGCTGAGATCATGCCACTGCACTCCAGCCTGGACAACAACAGTGAAACTGTCTCAAAAAAAAAAAAAAAAAAAAGAAGAAACTTAAATGTCATTCATCAGTGGATGAATGGATAGAGAAAATGAGGTACCTAAACATGATGGAATATTATTCAGCCATAGAAGAATGAGATCCTTGGCCGGGCCTGTAATTGGTGGCTTATGCCTGTAATCCCAGCACTTTGGGAGGCTGAGGCAGGCGGATCACCTGAGGTCAGGAGTTTGAGACCAGCCTGGCCAACATGGAGAAAGCCCGTCTCTACTAAAAATACAAAAAATCGTGGGAGAATCAATTGAACCACGGAGGTAGAGGGTGCAGTGAGCCGAGATTGCGCCATTGCACTCCAGCCTGGGCGACAGAGTGAGACTCTGCCTCAAAAAAAAAAAAAAAAAAAAGGGATCAAAGAATAAGGAATAAGATAGAAACAGGAGGCTGGGCATGGTGGCTCCTGCCTGTAATTCTAGCACTTTGGGAAGCTGAGGCAGGAGGATTGCTTGAGCCCAGGGGTTCCAGACCAGCCTGGGCAACAATGTGAAACCCTGTTTCTACAAATAATAAAAATACAAATAATTAGCCAGATGTGGTGGTGCGTGCCTGTGGTCCCAGCTACTTGGGAGGCTGAGCAGGAGGACTGCTTAATCCTGGAGGTAGAGGCTGCAGTGAGTGGTGATCACTCCACTGCACTCCAGCCTGGGCAATGGAGCAAGACCCTATCTCAAAAAAGAAAAGAGAGAGAGAGAGAGAGAGACAGAGAGAGAGAAAAACAGGAAACGCTGCAGAATATATGTCTGACCTTATCAGCAGGGTGAGGTGAAAACCCCAGAAGCCGCAAAGGGAAAGAGGGTCAGATTTCACCACATGGAAGCAGAGAGAGGCAGTGCCCCCCAGCCCCATCCCACCCATTGCCTATGCCTGCTCCCCACCTTCTGCAACAGGAAGAGCTCCAGCCGAGCCTGGGCCTCTCAGGTGTTTTCTGGTATAAACCCTGAGCTTTACGTCTCATCCTACCAGCCACCAGATCCCCATTCTCTAAGAAACATTTGCAGTGGGCCCTTTGCCATCCCGGGATGAAATCCATAGAAATACATGTTTCTTAACACACATGTTAAGACAAAGTTCAGGCTGGGCGCAGTGCCTCATGCCTGTAATCCCAGCACTTTGGGAGGCTGAGGCGGGCGGATCACTTGAGGTCAGGAGTTTGAGACCAGCCTGGTCAACATGGTGAAACCCCCTCTCTACTAAAAATACAAAAATTATCTGGGCGTGGTAGCATGTGCCTGTAATCCCAGCTACTCGGAAGGCTGAGGCGGGAGAATCACTTGAACCCGGGAGGTGAAGTTTGCAGTGAGCTGAGATCATGCCACTGCACTCCAGCTTGGACAACAGAGTGAGACTTTGTCTAAAAAAAAAAAAAAAAAAAGTCAAGGCCAGGCACAGTGGCTCACACCTGTAATCCCAGCACTTTGGGAGGAGGCTGGGGTGGGCAGATCACTTGAGCTCAAGAGTTCGAGACCAGCCTGGCCAACATGGTAAAACCCTCTTGTCTGTACTAAAAACACAAAAATTAGCCGGGTGTGGTGGCGGGCGCCTGTAATCCCAGCTACACGGGAGGCTGAGGCAGGAGAACCACTTGGACCCGGGAGGTGAAGGTTGCAGTGAGCCGAGATTGCACCACTGCACTCCAGCCTGGGCGACAAGAGCGAGAGACTCCATCTCTGGGGGTAAGAAAAAAGTTCAATGTAATGCCCCAGTGGTAACATAAAAGAAAAATAAAAAAGCAATTTATAGTAAAATCTTTACACACCACACATGAATACATATTTCACAACTTCGTATGGATTCTACTGCCCCTAGCTGTCATAAATGCCACTCCAATCCTAACGTTGATCCAAGAGAAATAAAAACATGTCCCTACAAAGACTTGTACGTGAGGCTGGGCGCAGTGGTGCAGGCCTGTAATCCCAGCACTTTTGGGAGGCGGAGAGGCAGGTGGATTGCTTGAGCTCAGGAGTTCGAGACCAGCCTGGGCAACATAGAAAGACCCGTTTCTACTAAAAATAAATTTAAAAAATTAGCCAGGCTTGGTGTTGCGCACCTGTGGTCCCAGCTACTGGGAAGGCTGAGGTGGGAGGATGGCTTGAGCCTAGGAGGTGGAGGTTGCAGTGAGCCAAGGACATACTACTGCACTCCAACCTGGGTGACAGAGTGAGACTTTGTCTCAACAACAACAACAAAAGACCATACACTTTAAATGTGTGTATTTAATTGGATGTCAGTTATATCTCAATAAAGCAGTTGAAAAACAGGATTTTTCAGGGAGTGAAACTACTCTGCATGACACTGTAATGGAGATCCATGTCATTCTACATTTGTTCAAACTAACAGAACAGGAGTGACCCGCACCAGGGGTGACCCGCATTTAAACCATGGATTCTGGGCGATGACGTGTGAGTGTAGATTCACCCACTGTAACAAATGCACCACTCGGGCGTGTGATGTGGATAGCCGGGGGGGTTGTGCATGTGTGCTGGTCAGGAGTGTCCGGAAAATCCCTGTATTTTCTGCTCAGCTTTTTTTTTTTGATGGAGTTTCGCTCTTATTGCCCAGGCTGGAGTACAATGGTGCGATCTCAGCTCATGGCAACCTCCGCCTCCCGGGTTCAAGTGATTCTCCTGCCTCAGCCTCCCGTGTAGCTGGGATTACAGGCACCTGCCAGCACGCCCAGCCAATTTTGTAGTTTTAGTAGAGATGGGGTTTCTCCATGTTGGTCAGGCTGGTCTCAAACTCCCGACCTCAGGTAATCTGCCCGCCTCGGCCTCCCAAAGTGCTGGGATTACAGGTGTGAGCCACTGCACCTGGCCAGTTTTTTTTTGTTTTTTTTTTTTTTGAGAGAGGATCTCGCTCTATTGCCAGACTGGAGTGCAGTGGTACAATCATGGCTCATTGCAGCCTCAACCTACTAAGCTCAATTTATTCTGCCTCAGCCTCCCAAGTAGTTGGGACCAGATGCATGTGCCACCACATCCAGCTAATTTTTTTTTTTTTTTTAGATGGAGTCTCACTCTGGCACCCAGGCTGGAGTGCAGTGGCACGATCTCAGCTCACTGCAACCTCTGTCTCCCGGGTTCAAGCAATTCTCCAGCCTCAGCCTCCCGAGTAGCTGGGATTACAGGCACCACCACCACGCCCAGCTAATTTTTGTATTTTTAGTAGATGGGGTTTCACCATGCTGGCCAGGGTAGTCTCAAACCCCTGACCTCAGGTGATCCTCCCAAAGTGCCGGGATTACAGGTTTGAGCCACTAGGCCCAGCCCTTTCTGCTCAATTTTGCTGTAAACCTAAACTGCCCTAAAAAGCAAAGTCCGTGTTTGTGTTTTTACAAACAGGGCCTCCCTCTGTTGCCCAGAAGTGCAGTGGCATGGTCATAGCTCACTGTAACCTCTGACACCTGTGCTCAAGTGATGTGCCTGCCTCAGACTCCCAAAGTGTTGGGATTATAGGCATGAACCACTATGCCTGGGCCTCTTTCTTTTCTTCTTTTATTTTTTCCGTCTGTCTGTCTGTCTTTCTTTTCTCTTTCTTTCTCTCTCTCTCTCTCTCTCTCCCCTCCCTCCCTTTCTTTTTTTTTTTTTTTAGAGATGGGATCTTGCTATGTTGCCCAGCCTTGTCTCGAACTCCAGGCTTCTAGTCATCCTCCTGTCTTGGGCTTCCAAGTAGCTGGGATTATGGGCGTGAGCCACAGCGCCTGGCTGTGGATGAATTTTCATAAACTGAACCCACCCATGTACCCAGACTGAGGGACAGAAGTTTACCAGATCCTAGATTCCCACCTTGTGCCCCTCCTGGTCATGGCCTCCCCCTACCCCACCCCACGGTCCCCACTTGTTTGACTATTTATTTATTGAGATGGAGTCTGGTTCTGTCGCCCGGGCTGGACTGCAGTGGCATAATCTCAGCTCACTGCAACCTCCACCTCTCAGATTCAAGCGATTTTCATGCTTCAGCCTCCAGAGTAGCTGGGATTACAGGCGTGTACCACCATGCCAGGATAAGTTTTGTATTTTTAGTAGAGACAGGGTTTCACCATGTTGGCCAGGCTGGTTGTGAACTCCTGAGCTCAAGTGATCCACCCGCCCCGGCCTCCCAAAGTGCTGGAGTTATAGGCATGAGCCACTGTGCCTGGCCTTGACTTTTTAATAAACAGTTTAACTGAGTCATAATTCATACACCATACAGTTCACCCATTGAAAGCACACAATGCAATGATTTTTAGTATATTCACAGACTTGTGCAACTATCGCCACCATCAATTTCAGCACATTTTCATCATCTCAAAAAGAAACCCTTGTACCTTTTAAGTGTCAACAGTCTAGCCCCCATCCCCACCGCCACCCCGAAGCAACCCCTAATCTACTTCCTGTCTCTAGAGATTTGCCCATTCAGAACATTTCATACAGCTGGAATCACACAACATGCGGCCTTTGTCTTGGCTTCTTTCTCTTAGCATGTTTTCAAGGTTCCTCTGTGTTGTAGCATGCATCAAGATTTAATTCCTGTTAATGAGTGAATAGTTGTCTACTGTATAGATACACAACATTTTGTTCATCCTTTCATCACTCGATGGACATCTGAGCTGTTTCTACCTTTTGGCTATTATGAGTAATACGGCTATAAACCTTACTCTGTCACCCAGGCTGGAGTGCAGCCGTGCAATCACCAATCACTGCAGTCTCGATCTCCTAGGTTCAAGGGATCCTCCCACCTCAGCCTCCCCAGTAGCTGGGACTACAGGTGGGTGCTACTACTCCTGGCAGTTAAAATAATTTTTTTTTTTTTGCAGAGAAGGGGGCTTACTATGTTGTCCAGGCTGGTCTTGAACTCCTGGGCTTAAGAGATCCTCCTGTCTTGGTCTCCCAAAGTGCTGGGATTACAGCCATGAGCCACCTCGCCCAGACCAACAAGTAAAGTATTTATTTATTTATTTTTAACTTTTTTTTTTTTTTTTTTCTCCCGGAGACAGAGACTCGCTGTCGCCCAGGCTGGACTGCAGTGGCATGAACCTGGCTCACTGCAACCTCCACCTCCCGGGTTCAAGTGATTCTCCTGCCTCAGACTCCCAAGTAACTGGGATTACAGGCACCCACCACCAAGCCCGCCTAATTTTTGTATTTTTCGTAGACATGGGGTTTCGCCATGTTGGCCAGGCTGGTCTCCAACTCCTGAGCTCAAGTGATCCGCCCGCCTCGGCCTCCCAAAAGAGCTGGGATTACAGGCGTGAGCCACCGCGCCCAGCCTCAAGTAAATTTTTTTATGGACAAACATTTTCATTTCTCTTGGGCGCGCAGACACCTAGGACTGGAGTTGCTGGGTCTTGTGGAGACTCCAGGGTTCGTGGTTTGAGGAACCGCCGGGCTCTTTCCACAGCAGCTGCGCGGTTGTTCCCACCAACCGTCTAGGACGGTTCCTTGCCTGGCATGGACCAGTTGGTTTCGCTGCTGGGCCTTTTCCGTAGTGGCCCCAGTAGGGGCTGCAGAGTGAGTCAGGCACAGTCCTCACCGCGCCCTCCGGGGGCACGGTGGTCCCAGGCGAGCTCCGGGGACCTCTCTCCGTCCCCGCGTCCCTCAAAACCTGGTCCTGGGGTTTGGGCTCGCTTTCAGGGGCTGCTCTCGACTGGTCGTGCCCATGGGCTGGTCGCCTCTCTGTGCCTCAGTTTCCTCTCCTGCAAAACAGAGGTAACATTTTTTACCTCCAAAAACAGGACTCAAGGAAGGCTGGAAATGAAACAAGAAAAGAGAACAAAACCAGAATCCCAAACGGGAAAATAAAACCCTGTTTTTCTGGTGTGTGTATGTGTGTATTTTTTCTTTCTCTTTTCGTCCTGTGTGTTTTTGCTTGTTTTCTTCTTTCTCTCTTTTCATTCCTTTATCTCCTTTCTGCAAAAAGTGACGCCCCCCGGGCTTATACGGATTTTGGAGCCAAAAGCAGATGGGAGCCGCACCTGGAGCGCGTGGTGAAGGGAAGGAACGGCAAAGGAGCAGAGACACAGTTCCCCCACTTTGCAGGGGCGTTTCTGCCGGTGGGTGCAGCCCAGCCCCGCCCTGGCCCCTACGCCCCGCGCTCTGCGCCCCACTCTCCCGCCAGTCCCAGGCGCGGACACAAAGGTCCTGTCCGGGCCACTCCTGCCCGCCCCACCCCTTCCGTCCTGGACTCCCTCCTGCAGCCCCATTGGCTGGGGCCTCCTGGGGGCGGGGCTCGGCGCCCCACCCCGCGGGCCACGCCCCCTCCCCAGCTCCGAGCTCCCAGTCCGAGCGCAGCTACTGGCGGAGCAGAACGGATCGCGAGGTAGGGACCTGTTCTCGGGGACCCAAGGAGGGACAAGGTGGCCGCCCCTGGCCCGAGTCCCCGGGAGCGGCAGATGGGGCCTCGGCCTCCTCTGTCCCCATCGTCCCCCTTCCTACAGGGTCTTCTAGCTCGGCAGCGGAGGGCTCCCGGCTGGGTTTCTCCGGGCCTGTTTGGGGAACGCGGGTTGCTCCTCCCCGGGGCAAGGGGTGGGTGTGGCAACAGCGGCAGGGATTCTTGGCGGACGTCGGGTAGCACTTCCCGCCTGGCCACCTGTTCTCTGCTTGCAGGGGAAGCTCTCCCCGCCCTCCCTACCGCTTTTGCCTTTGGGAGGGAGCCCTGGAGGGGGGACTCGCGGGGCGGTGGGGCGAGGCGCGGGGGGCGTCGCACGCGGGAAGCGGAGCCACCCCCCGCCGGGCCTGGCCGCGCCAGCTGTGGCTCGAGGTTGGGACGGCGGCCAGGCCCGGCGGGGGAGGTGGGGAGCCGTCCTGGCGCCGCGCGATTAGCCGCATCTGGGAGGAGGAGGAGCCGCCGGGCGCGCTCGCCCCGGGTGTTTGCGCCCGGATGGGGGTGGGGGGCCCTAGGCGCTGGAGAAAAACTTCATCCGCGCCCACAGGCCCCCTTTCCGCAGGCTGCGCTGGCGGCCCAGGTTTGCAGGCCGGAAGTGAAACGTTCTTTTTTGATTTTTAAAAAGGAAGCCTCCGGCCCTACGGTTTTCTGGGGTTGGGATGGATGTGTGTGCGGGGTAAGGCGGAGACGTCCCGCTCCAGGCAGGGCCTCGGGTCTCATAGGTGGGGAAATCTCACTGCCAAACAGGAGGCCTTTCGGAGCCTCAGTGTCCCCATCTGCAGACTGGCCTCTGACTTCTGGCTTAAGAGGGTGTGTGAGAGTAAAAGGAGACGGCTAGCCCCGTGCCGGAAGACACGTAAGCTACTGTTTTTTAACTTGCTGTTTTGATATTTCTCAGTCTCTCTGCCCAGTCTTGCCCCTCTCATCTGCTCGCCACTCTGAAGCTAGAGGGAACTTGTAAAAACAATCAGCTCAGATCAACCCCCCGCTGAAAATCGTCCACCGAAGTCCCATTGTCGTCTAAGTCCCCGACTTCTCAGCAGGCCTTCCTGTTATCTTCCGCCACTACCTTCTCCAGCCGCTCTCTGCCTCTGTTCTCCCTCCCTTCGGGCTTTTGGCCCTTCTCTGGGCTCGGGATCCTCCTTGGAGACCCCGCCGCCCTTTGCACTCCCTGGGTGGCCTCGGTGATGACCATGGGTTCTCGATGCTGGTCCCTTCAGGGCAAGAAAGAGTGGCAGAGCCCGGCTCGGAGTAGATGCTTTGAATAAGCTGCGCTAGGCCCAGCGTGGGGCCCTGGGGTGGGGTTGAGGGTGGTTGACGATGGGTACCCTAGGTAGGTGAACGGCCTTTGTTCCACGGAGTGGCAAAGCCAGTGCATTTGGTTTGTGTTCCAACAGCAGGGACAGGAATGGGAGGGAAGGCGATTTCAGATGGGCCCGTGCCTGACAGTTCCACCATCAGCCGCACAACTATTGTTGACTGAGCCCGCCGTGCGCTTGGCATTTTCGCGGCGGCGTCTGCACAGCGTCCGAGTCCTGCGACGCAGCACCGTTCCTGTCCCCTTTGACAGATGAGGAAACTCGGGTGGGGCGGTGAAGTCGCTTGGCAGGGGTCACTGAGGGAGTGGGGAGCAGGCAGGGCTGAATCTCAGGTCTGAGCCAAAGCCCCCCGAGAATGGAGGGAAGGATGGAAGAATTGAGTGGGGGAGAAGTGTAGAGTAGGGTTCTTGTTGAGGAGGGCTTAGGCTTCCCCCTGGAGGGGCAGTCCAGGTTGAGAGCTGGGACGGGTGCAGGGTCCCAGGTGGGTGGTGGCGGTGGGGTGAACGTCTCCCTGATGGGAGACGGTCGAGGCCGTCCACGGGTGCTAATGGGGGCACAGGCAGCGGCAATGTTGGAGGCCCCCTTGGGTTCCCGGTACACTCCTCGGGTTTCCGGCCTCTTCCCAGCACTCAGGGGCTCCTGAGGGCGGAAGAGCTATTCCCAGCTTGGCTGGGCCTGGGAGGGGGCTCCGGGCGGACGTGTGCGCCGGGCTGCACCTTCCCCACCCGCCTGTTTGCACTTAATCTGTGGCAGCTGGCTTCAGGTCCTTAGCCAGCGGAGGACTGGCTCCGG
The DNA here is from genome assembly GCF_003255815.1 of Theropithecus gelada. Lineage (NCBI taxonomy): Eukaryota > Metazoa > Chordata > Mammalia > Primates > Cercopithecidae > Theropithecus > Theropithecus gelada. The sequence continues at coordinate 73,823,876 of NC_037688.1, forward strand.
CCTGGCTGCCCCCTCCCCTTTGCCTCCCATCCCTCCCCCTGGACTCTCCAACCCCCATCCCTTCCTGTCCCTCCTCCCCTTCTCACTCTCTGCTCCTCCCTCGCCAGACCCCCGCTCTCCCCGGAACAATGGAGGGGAATGTGGCTAGGCCAGCCTGGCGCCGCTGCGTCAACCTCTGGCTCGTTCTCGGCCTCCGTGGCTTCCAGGGACCCTTCTACCTGGGCTCAGCTGACCCGCCCCGCCTCTCGGCCCACGTGGCGGCAGTTCTGCCAGGCTGGGGCTCAGCTGCGCTGGGGACTGGGATGGATCAGCTCAGTGTCTCTGTCTGTTTACAGAGAAGGAACCCAGGTGCACTGAGGTAACTTTACTGTTCTTCTAGTCTCACCTCCATCGCTGCGCAATTTCCCTTCCACCTCTTGCACTGGTAAGCCTTGGGCTGTGAGATGGACCAGTATAGCAGGACTACTGCGGTGTTCCCTGGGCCAGGGACAGCTGCCTCACTGGGAGCGCCTTAGAAATGCAGAGTCTTGGCCAGGAATCTCGAGCTTGTAATCCCAGCACTTTGGGAAGCCGAGGTGGGAGGATTGCTTGAGCATGAGAGGGCGAGACCCACCTGGACAACATAGTGAGAACTTGTCTCTACAAAAAATTAAAAAATTAGCTGCGTGTGGTGGCACACGCCTGTAGTCCCAGCTACATGGGAGGCTGAGGTGAGAGGATCCCTTGAGCCCAGGCGGTTGAGGCTGCAGTGAGCCATGAGTGCGCCACCAAACTCCAGCATGGGTGACAAAGCAAGACCCTGTCTCAAAAAAAAAAAAAAAATCTCAGGCCCCACCCCACACCTGCTGAGTGGCAATCTGCATTTGAACAAGATCCCCAGAGATTCCTGACTGCACTAAAGTAGCAAGTAGAATCACTGGCTTAAACCTCTGTGCCTTAGTTTCCTCATCTGTAAAACAGGGGTGCTAAAAGTGCCTCCCCTGTTGGGTTGATGTTTAGATGCATGTATTTGATGTTTGTAAACCCCCAACAGGGCCTGACGTGGAAGTCTGCGGACAGTGGCTGTAGGGTGTATGAAAGCACTATAGCCTGCCCTGTCCCCATAGTGCAGGCCACTATCCACCCACTACACCTGTCAGCAGTGGGCTGTCCCCGGGCTGGAAGCTGTCCCAACACCATGCCCAACCCTGGCATTCCCCAGCCAGCAACGCTTGGAAGACTCAAGACACCCTCATTTTGCAGAGCAGGCTTGGAGAGGTTCTTGCTTTGCCAAGAATGAGGTGTCTGACTTGAACTGAACTTTTGTCCCCCTGCCCTCTATCATCCTGTCTTCAATAAAGGGGCTGAAGCTATTAAGAATGGAGTCTCTGGCCAGGCACGGTGGTTCAAGCCTGTAACCCCAGCACTTTGGGAGGCTGAAGCGGGTAAATCACCTGAGGTCAGGAGTCCGAGACCAGCTTGGCTAAAATGGTGAAACCCCATCTCTACTAAAAATACAAAAATCAGCTGGGTGAGGTGGTGCATGCCTGTAGTCCCAGCTACTCGGGAGGCTAAGGCAGGAGAACTGCTTGAACCTGCGGGACGCTAAGGCAGGAGAATGCTTGAACCTGGGGGACGCTAAGGCAGGAGAACTGCTTGAACCTGGGGGACGCTAAGGCAGGAGAACTGCTTGAACCTGGGGGACGGGGGTTGCAGTGAGCTGAGATCGCGCCACTGCACTCCATCCTGGGCAACAGAGGGAGACTATGTCTCACAAAAACAAAAATGAATGGAGTCTCCTTCAGTGAGCTCCCTCTCACTAGAGTGTAAATGGCTGATAGCGCTGCTAAAGCCCTCCTTGCACTAAGCACCTGGCTGCTTGGCTCCCGTTGATGTGGGTGGTGGATTTTCAGGCCAGGAGGACAGGAAGTTGGGGAGTAGGTTACAGGGATGCTGCATGATTGGGTCATAAGTCTCCAGACATGGGGGTAGGCTGAGCAGTGGCTGGGAAAGCCAGAGTCTTGGTACCCAGCTGAACTCCAGAACCTTCCAGGAGGAGCTGCAGAGCCTACGGAAAATTCCCAGGCTATTTTGGGCGGAGGCCCCCTTCTCCCTGATGACACACCCGTCCCTGGGGCAGTCAGGTTGGGCGTGGCTTCCTGCCCCCACCACCCTGGGCTCCCTCCCTTGGCCGAGCACTCATCAGAGCCTGGGGGCTGACTGGCGAAGCGGTTGCTTGGCCAGCTGGGTACCTCCTGGTGCAGCCTCACCCCCTTACCCTGCTGGCTTTTTTTCCGAAGCATTTCCGCTGTCTGACCTACTCTGTATTTCACCAGGGTCTTTATTAGCCGGGCGACCCTGGGCAAGTTACTGGACTCTTTGTGTCTCGGTTCTCGCATTAGTGAAATGGGAATGGAATGAGCTGAGCTGTGTGAAGTGTTGTAAGTAGTAAGCAGTGTGGCCCCAGGACACTGCTGTGGTGGTGGCGGCAGTCATGGTCTGTTCCACTCCTTTATCTGTTGATTGAATAGGAAGTGGCAGCGTTCATCAAGGTCCCCTATGGCAGCACAGGTGCCCAGCGTGCTGTGAGGTGAGGCTCCCCTGGTCCATGTACGTGTGCATACAGACGGCACAAGTTCGTGCATGCATACACGTGTGTGTGCGCTCAGATGCAGATCCAGCCATGTGTGGGCACATATGTATGTGTACACGTGCCTACACAAAACACACCCATATGCATACACCTACATGCGTGTGCACACAGAAGCACACATGTACACACAGCCCGGCAGTCATGACGTACCTTGGGCGTGACATTTTGTCTGAGTTTGTTGCAGGCCAGACGCTCATCCTCGGTCTGGCCCGAAGCTTCCAGCCAGCCTGAAGCCTCCAGCCAGCCTGAGCAGTGGGTCTGTTTGCAGCCTTCCTCCCTCCCCCAGCTGTGGGGAGCTGAAGGCTAGTCACAGAGGGCGGGCCCTGTCTTCTGCTGGGGACACTCCAAGGCCATGCCTGGTATTGCTGGGAGAGCAGTGGCTGGCTGGAAGCTGGGACCGTGCTGGTGGGCGGGGCTGCTGTGTACCCATCCTTGTGTATGTGTGTATTGTAGAGGGGACACAGCAGTGGCCGGCCAGAGCGTCAGAGCTGGCTTCTGGGTGCCTGGCTACCCACCCCCAGCTGGTTTCTTTCCAGCTGGACTTTGCCCGGCCCTCCCCCGCACTGAGGTCATTCACTCTTCTCTACTGGGCCTACTGGGGAGTGGGTGGCCCTTGGCCAGGCCTCTTCTCGCCTCCCCAGCTGGACTCCAGCCCAGATGGGCCATAAGATGCTGGATAAAGCTCCTGGGACTCCCAGGTGGCACTGCCCCTACCCCTAGTCACGTCTGCTCCCTGTGCCTCAGTTTCTTCCACTATCAGGAATGTAGCCACCTCCTGTTGGGCTGGGCACGGTGCTGAGCACACACACCAGTGCAGTGGCCGCCAGCTGGGGCTTTGGATCCTAATGCTGGCTAAGAATGAGCCTTGGAAGCCGGGTGCGGTGGCTCACACCTGGAATCCCAGCACTTTGGGAGGCCAAGGTGGGCCAATCGCTGAGCCCAGGAGTTCAAGACCAGCCTGGGCAACATATTGAAACCCTGTCTCTACAGAAAACACAAAAAATGAGCTGGGTGTGTGGCACGTGGCCGTAGTCCCACAGCCCAGGAGGCTGGGGTGGGCGAATCACCTGACCCCAGGAGGTTGAGAGGGTTCAGTGAACCATGATCATGCCACTGCATTCCAGCCTGGGTGACCAAGTGAGATCCTATCTGGGGGAAAAAAAAAAAAAAAAGAGCCAGCCTTGGGGCCATTCCTGGACCGTCCGGAGACCCTGCTCTGTGCCAGCGCCTGTCCTGGGCCCTTGGGACATAGAGGGCCCTGTGCTGCCCTCAGACTCCTCACCGCTACAGGCCATGGGCTTCCCTTGGCATCTCCCAAGGATTGGGTGCACTTGGGGTGTTGAGGGGGCTAGGGTGGAGAAAGAAGGGGACCCCCCATTTTGGATTTGTGCCATTCACCCAGGGGAAGGTGGGCATAGTTAGGGGTGTGCAGACAGGCAAATGGGTGTGACAAATGGAAGATGCAAGGAGGATGACAATGGTGACAGTGATGATGATGACGCAGCATGGTTCCTGAGCGGGCCCTGCCCTTTCCACCGCCTCTCCTGCCTCCCGTTCCTAGTCCCCCACCTACCACATGGTGTCCCCACCGACCTCAGTCCCACCCAGGCCCTGCCAACACAGGGCCTTTGTACAGGCTGTTCCCCCACACCTGGAACAGCCTCTCTCTGTTTTTCAAATGGCTACCCCTTTCTTGCTGTGCAGGGTCCTGCAGGCACCCTGATTAGCGTGTGTACTCCCACCCTTCTGCCCCATCCCCTTCTGTTTCTTTACAGCCCTTTTGGGATCTGTAATGAGCTGGTTTATGTTTATTTAACTGTTTATTCCCTGCCTTCAGGTTCAGCCCTTTGTCTCTGTGGACTTGAACAGTGAACAGGGCTCAGTATTGGGCATGTATCTGTTGAGTGACTTTATGATGACAATTATAACAACAGTCATAGCTGACAATTATTGCTCACTGAACCTGGGTGGACAGTGTGCCTAGTGCTTAGTGTGTATTATTTTGTTTTCACTTCAGCCTGATGGTGTGAAGTCGGGACTATTATAATTCCCATTTTCTGGATGTGGAAACTGAGGCCCAGAGAGATTAAGTAACTTGTCCGAGACCACACAGCAGGCAAGGGGTAGGATTAGAAGTCAGCTGTGCTTCATTAGCTGAGCGTGGTGGCAGGCACCTGTAACCCCTGCTACTTGGGAAGCTGAGGCAGGAGAATCGCTTGAACCCGGAAGGCAGAGGATGCAGTGAGCTGAGATTGTGCCGTTGCCCTCCAGCCTGGGCAACAGAGCTGGACTCCGTCTCAAATTAACAACAGAATAAAGGAAGTCAGCTATGCTTGACTCCAGGAGAGAGGAGGGAGGGAGCCTTTGGATAGAACAAGGCAGAGCAGTGCCTCTCACCGTGGAGTTGCCAGGCCACCGTTCCCATGTGCTCTCCTGGGAGGCCTGGACAGGGCCCTCCCCTCCCAGGGCCAGCCTCTTTCCTGGAACTCTGGGCATTGAACATTCTGGGACTCTATGACCTGTGCTGGTGGGTCATGCGGGGGTCCTGGCCCCTAGGCCAGCAGCTGGGGCTTTTTTTTGAGGTGGGGGCTCCCTGGACTCAGGGTCCTCCCTGGCCGTGGCTGCAGCTGAGCGAAGGGACAGGAGGTAGGATGCCACCTCCTCCAGAAGGCCAGCCAGCTACCTCCTTCCCAGCCCACAGAGCTGAGGCCGGACAGGGGAGGGTGGAGCAATGTCGGGGAGGAGTTTTGACATCTCAGGGAGGGGGCAGCCCTTTTCCTCTGAGCAATCGGGCCTGGTTCTTGGGTGGCTGTGGTTGAAGGCGGTTCGGGGGGTGTGGGGGGATTTCTGGGTGATGTAGGTCGAAGACTTCTATAAATGAGGGGACCGGGGTGGCAAACTGAGGTTGAGGGTTGTGAGAGCTTCAGTTCTTTTCCACGAGCAGCTGGAAACCTGGATTTTGAGGAAACCCCCTGGGATGTTGAAGATAGTTCAGGCCGGGCGTGGTGGCTCATGCCTATAATCCTAGCACTTTGGGAGGAAGAGGTGGGAGAATCCCTTGAGCCCAGGAGTTTGAGATCAGCATGGGCAACAGCAATACACTGTCTCTATAAATTAAAAAAGAAAAAAAAGAAAAATTAGGCATAGAGGTTGAGGCTAGAGCGCACTGTGATTATGCCCCTGCACTCCAGCCTGGGTGACAGTGAGACACTCTCTCTCAAAAAAAAAATTATTTATTGTTTTTGAGACAGAGTCTCACTCTGTCACCCTGGCTGGAGTGCTGTGGCATGATCTCGGCTCATTGCAACTCACACCTCCCTGGTTCAAGCAATTCTCCAGCCTCAGCCTCCCGAGTAGCTGGGATTACAGGCACCCGCCACCACACCCAGCTAATTTTGTATTTTTAGTAGGGACGGGTTTTCTCCATGTTGGCCAGGCTGGTCTCAAACCCCTGACCTCAGATGATCCACCTGCCTTGGCCTCCCAAACTGCTGGGATTACAGGCGTGAGCCACGGCGCCTGGCCCATTCTTCAAATGTAAATTTGAAAACCCCGTGGGACCTGAGTCAAACCTATTCAGGGCCGCTGCTGTCCGTCCTGGCTGTGTGGCGTTGAGTGGCTTCCTGAGTTAGGCTTCGACCTACTTCATCTCGTACCCCCATCACCAGCCCTGTGCGGGTGCCAAGTGATGCCCACCCAGCTGCCCAACTTTGCAGATTTGGAAACTGAGCCCAGAGGGGGGAAAGGACTTACCCAAGGGTGCCACTCTTCCCTCTGAACCTTGAGCTGAGGCCACGTTAGAGCCGACGCCTTTGCATTCAATATTCAGTGTTCACTGTGTACAGCGAGTGTCCTGCTCTTGACACATTGTCAAAAGCACAGCAGTAGTTAAGGAATTCCCTCCCTCCAGCCCTCCCGCCGGGTTTATGGGTGCATACTAGGGGTCACGGAAGGAATTTGATTTCATAACGGCAGCGGTGACTTGGGCTGCATGGAAATTCACTGGGCCTGATGGAGCTGGATGGAGATGGACGCAGCCTTGGAAATCTTCTCTTTCCCTTTGGGTCCTTTGGGCTCCCCCAGCAGGCCCCCCTGTCCTGGGTGCAGGCTTGTGACAGCTGCTCAGGGATGCAAACAGGGTGCCTGAGCTCCCTCTGCGATGTGTTCCGCAGTTTCCTGAAGGTGGACGCTGCGAGAGGGTCGTGTTTTTGCCTCTGCCTCCCTGTAGTGTCTGGCTCACAGCAGCGTCAGGGAGGGTCTGTGCAGTGGCTGAGTTTGGATATAGGTGGTTGGCATTAAAATCTCCTTGGCTTTGGGTTTTCTTTTTTTTTGAGACAGTCTTGCTCTGTCACCCAGGCTGCAGTGCAGTGGTGCAATCTCAGCTCACTGGAACCTCCGCCTCCCGGGTTCAAGCAATTCTCGTGCTTCAGCCTCCAAGTAGATGGGATTACAGGTGCCTGCCACCACGCCCAGCTAATTTTTGTATTCGTATTAGAGACGGGGTTTTGCCACGTTGGCCAGGTTAGTGTCGAACTCCTGACCTCAAGTGATCTGCCTGCCTCAGCCTCCCAAAGTGATGGGATTGCAGGCGTGAACCACTGCGCCGGGCCCCTGGCTTTGGGTTTTCGGCTCACCTTCCTGACGTGCCTCCTTCCCTCCCACAAATATTCCCTGTGTGTCCCGAGTGTGCCGGGATCCTTGCCTTGTGCTGGGGACACGTTGGGGACTGATGCCATCCTGGTCATGGGGGAGGATGTGGCATTTTCATGAGGAACTATGATCGAGGGGGGCCCACGACCGCTTCAGGAGCCCAGAGGAGGCACGTGACCCCGCCGGCAGGCTCCCAGGCAAGGTGGCAGCAGTGCTGAGGTGATGGAGAGGAATGAGCCTCAGATACTGGACTCTCAGACCTGGACATGGGGGTAAGCACTGGGCTCCTACCTCTAAAGGCATGAGCCCTGAGAGCCTCTTCTCCTTCCAGGTCAGCCATGTCATCTGAGCCTCCCCCACCACCACAGCCCCCCACCCATCAAGCTTCAGTCGGGCTGCTGGACACCCCTCGGACCCGCGAGCGCTCACCTTCCCCTCTGCGGGGCAACGTGGTCCCAAGCCCACTGCCCACTCGCCGGACGAGGACCTTCTCAGCGTGAGTCTGGAGTGGGCTGGGGACACTTTCTCAGATGGGTCTCTTGCTTGAGGCCAGAGATTCACTGTGTCTCTGGCCATTTTTGGGCGCCAGTGTTCCAGGCTGTCAAATAGGCAGACCTGGGGCTGGGCTGTGGGCTGATGGTGAGAAACTAGGAAGGTGCCTTCTAAATTCAGGGTACTGCCCAGCCCAGAAGAACCTGTTGGGAGTGGCAATGGGTGGGCAGTTGCTGGGGTCAGAATCACTGGGCTCTAACCACACATGAGAGTCTGTTTCCCTGTAAGACTGAAATCTGCAGCTGCAAAATGGGCGCAGTACCAGGGCTGCAAAGGACCCAACAATGTCTGGCAGATGCAGGTCTTAGGCCCTGTGAGTGGAGGATGCTCCTGTTATTAATAATTAATCATTAGTTTCTGGAGGGATGCTCAGTGATCTTTTAGTTCAACTCCCTCTTTCCAGGTGGGAAAACAGGCCCGAGAAAATTTGCCAGGGTCATCCAAAGAGTCATTTTCACCAGAGTCTATGTGAGCGGCTCCCAGAGTTGTGCAGTCCTCAACCTGTGTGACTGTATATGGCGGTCCTGGCCAGGGCTTGATGGGGCACAGCTGTGGGCAGGGGCTGGAATGAGCTTCGTGTGCCCAGGAGAGCTGGTGGCTGTCCTGGAGCGCTGATAGGGCCCCTCACACTTCCCTCTCTCTGTCAGGACGGTGCGGGCTTCACAGGGCCCCGTCTACAAAGGAGTCTGCAAATGCTTCTGCCGATCCAAGGGCCACGGCTTCATTACCCCAGCTGATGGTGGCCCCGACATCTTCCTGCACATCTCTGAGTGAGTGAGCGGCCGGTCTGGGCGGCCTGGCTGGGGCAGGCACTTCCTTGGCCCTGTGGAGGTGGGGATGGCGTGTGACTGTGATGGGCGCTGGGTGTGAGGACGAATGGCCGGGCCTGTGTGAATCTGCCTTTGGCTGGTGCTCCATTTGTGCTCCTGTGGTTGTGTTGGGTTGGGGTTGTGAGACTGTACAGAGCTGTGTCAGGGGATGTGAGGCTGGGGGCGACACGGTACCTGTGATTGTGCCTGGGTGTGTCTTTATGAATGGGTAAGGTTTTGTGTGTGCCGGGTGTGGTGGCTCACGCCTGTAATCCCCGCACTTTGGGATGCCAAGGTGGGCAGATCACCTGAGGTCAGGAGTTCAAGACCAACCTGACGAACATGGTGAAATCCTGTCTCTACAAAAATACCAAAAAAAAAAAAAAAAAGTAGCTGGGCATGATGGCGGGTGCCTGTAATCCCAGCTACTTGGGATGCTAAGGCAGGAGAATTGCTTGAACCCGGGAGGCAGAGGCCGTGGTGAGCCGAGATCTCGCCATTGCACTCCAGCCTGGGCAACAAGATTGAAACTCCATCTCAAAAAAAAAAAAAGAAAAAAATACAGAGAGATCTGCTCAAGATCACATAGCCAGAAAGTGATGGGAATGGGTTTGGGGATGCCCGGCTATGCTTGTGGGAGACAGGGTGGTGGCAGCTGTGCATGGTGCATGTGTGTGCGTGTATGGTTTTTGTGTGTGTGTGTGTGTGAGAGAGCAGCAAGGCCTGCTAGGGTGAGTCCGAGTGCCCACTGTATCTGGCCAATGGGGAAGGATACCCTGTGAGCCTGGGGAGCCCTGTTTAGCCTGGGGACCACGCCAGCTTCCTGCCCTCCTTTGCGGGAGGTGGACTGGTGAGGCTGGGGGCTGTCCTGCTCCTTTGCTCCAGGAAGGAAGTTTGGGGCGGACCCCTTTGTCCTGCTGCATGCTCACTGACGTCCTTCCTTCCTGAGTGTCTTGAAGCCCTTGGGGAGCCTGGGGTGGGGCGCACACATCCTAGGGCTGGAATGGAAGGCACCCAGCCCCCCATGCTTCACCTCCGATCATCTGGGCAGCCTTTAGACAGGCGAGGACCCTCGATCTGTACCCCCTTCCTACGTGCTTCTTTGGCCTAAGCACCCCCAAGTCTTTTACTTCAGGCAGTGGCAGACAGAGTCCTACTCCGCACAGCACACTCACAAACACAGAAACCACATTTCTGAAAAGAGGGGCCCGCTGCGATGGGGTCCATCCTCTGCCCCATGCTTACATATCAGATTGGCAGGCAGGAGAAAAAGGCCAAGGCGACGCATTTCACAGATGAACGCACGCATGGATGTGTAAATGTATTTTCATACTGACTCGTCCCAGAAAACGTTTTGAATCAGTAAGGAAAACATAGAGGTTGGGGCAAAGAAATACTTAGAAAGATAGAAAAAGGAAGATGGAAATACTGTGATGTCTAGTTCTGCTGCTAGAAGTGGGCTGCAGATTTATTTCTGAGCTCCCTGGTGACCAAACCAAAGAGGGAAACACTCTTCACCATACGATTCTCCAATCAAAACAAACCAGTTACTAGGGGAGCTGGCTGGCCCTGGCATTTAGCATATGAAGGGGGTTTTCGTCTGGGGGGATTCTCATCAATGGGACATCAAGATGCCAGTCTTATGTGAGAGGGTGACTTGTGTCCCCTAGAAAGTAAGGGAACTGGGCTGGGTGCTGTGGCTCACACCTGTAATCCCAGCACTTTGGGAGGCCGAGGTGGGTGAATCACCTGAGGTCAGGTGTTCGAGACCAGCATGGCCAACACGGTGAAACCCCATCTCTACTAAAAATACAAAAATTAGCCGGGCGTGGTGATGTGTGCCTATAGTCCCAGCTACTCCGGAGGCTGAGGCAGGAGAATCGCTTGAACCTGGGAGGCAGAGGTTGCAGTGAGCCGAGATTGTGCCACTGCACTCCAGCCTGGGCGACAGAGCGAGACTCCGTCTCAAAAAAAAAGAAAGAAAAAAAGGAAACTTCCTGGGAGTGGTCACAGGGAGAGGCCCCTCCAGGAACTAGCTTCAAGCACCAAAGGGACCTTCTTGAAGGCTCACTGGAGGCCGGGCGTGGCAGCTCACGTTTGTCATCCCAGCACTTTGGGAGGCCGAGGCAGGTGGATCACTTAAGGTCAGGAGTTCGAGACCAGCCTGGCTAACATGGTGAAACCCCGACTTTACTAAAAATACAAAAATTAGTTGGGTGTGGTGGCACATGCCGATAGTCCCAGATACTTGGCTGAGGCAGGAGAATCACTTGAACTCAGGAGGTGGATGCAGTGAGCCGAAATCACACCACTGCATTCTAGCGTGGGTGACAGAACGAGACTGTCCCTCCCCCAAAAAATAAATAAATAAATAAGGCTTGCTGGAAAACTGGGAAAATTGAGAACAAAGACACAATGTGGTTTCTGAGACTCCTGGAACCAAGGGCTACTATGCTGAGGACCTCAGAAAAGCCCTGCCCAGGCCACCCCTCAACTCCGATTCTTACTCCACGATGGCCTCGTTTCTCTCTGGCTTGGACTGGCCGTCTTTACTCTTCATCTGCAAGCCCAGTCTCTCTCCCACGTTTCATGTCACCATGTGAGCACCCACAGGTGGCTGAGCTCTTTCAGTTCCAACATCAAAAGTCCCAGGGAAGGAGCTGATTGGGCCAGGGCCTCCTTGGCTAGGACAGAGGCAGTTCTCTGGAAAGAGGTTCCCGGTGGTTGGTCGGATGGTGCCCGCTTTGGTGGCCCTATGACCAGAAGGGTGCTGGTGTCTTGGGTGTGGCGTCTTGGGAAAGGGAGCCTTGTCCCGGTGTGAGCACTGACTGCTTTATTTGTGCCCCTGTAGTGTGGAAGGGGAGTATGTCCCAGTGGAAGGCGACGAGGTCACCTATAAGATGTGCTCCATCCCGCCCAAGAATGAGAAGCTGCAGGCTGTGGAGGTCGTGATCACCCACCTGGCACCAGGCACCAAGCATGAGACCTGGTCCGGACACGTCGTCAGCTCCTAGGAGATGCTGGAAGCACCCCTTCTCCTGTGCTTGTGGGAGACTTTGCGGGGAGGCGGCGGCAGACACTGGAGATGACATTCTTCCATACGAGACGGGGCTTCGGCAGGGCATGGTCCCTTTCAAGTATCTCCTGGAGGAAGGGGTGTGGGGGGCAGGCGTGGGGTGTGCCGGCCACCAGCACAGCCTCTGACCATCACAACCACCTCTCACCATCTGAAGTGCATTAAAAGCATTTAAAAAGGAGAGGTGCCCACTGGTGGCTGAGTGGAGATTCCAACCCCGGCCCAGGGAGTGGATCAAGGGTGATATTTCTCCAGCTGCTCAGACACAGGGGCTCAGCCCACAGACCCTCTTCCTCCTGGAGCTAGAGGCTCCAGATTCCCGGATCTGGCCCACTGGCAGCTGACGTGGACCTTGCGGGACTTCCCCAAGGCAAATTTCCACCTAAGTGCCCCTTGCACCTCTCCTTGGGCCTGGGCAAAGCAGTTTTCTAATTCTTGGCTTGGTTGGTTCCAGGGGAGCTGGCTTAAAGCAGGGGGGAAACGGGGGGGGGCGGTCTTTGGATGGGATGGGTTTTGCCTTTTGGTGCCTTTGCAGTGGGAGGCGGCATAGCTGCCTGTCTGGGGAAGACAGTTTATCCCAGCACTCCCACCCCTGGGCACAGCAGGCTGGTACTGGGAGGCTGAACCCCTCTTAGAGCCTGACCTTTTCATCTGCCTTCTGGTCGTGTGACCATCACTCAACAGCCATTTCACAGCCCCTGTCATTATGGCGGCAGGGTGGGGGGTGGTGGGAAGGGCCTGTGGAGAGGGCAGGTCTTTGTTTAAAAACTTTGTCCCGATCCATCCAGAAAAGAGTGGGTAGCTTGCATCCTGACAGCCTGGCAAAGTCAAGAAAGTTGAAGGAGAAACATACCTTTGGAAAGAGGGTTTTCTTTAAAACTAGTGTTAAGAAATGCTTAGGGATTTTTTTTTTTTTCTTATTTTTCGTAACTAAAGTTTTCACCCAGAGCCGGCTCTGTTTGCACCTTGCTGCCGACATTGCAAACTTTTTTTTTTTTTTTTTGCGGGGTGGGAGACAGAGTCTTGCTCTGTTGCCCAGGCTGGAGTGAAGTGGCCTGATCTCGGCTCACTGCAACCTCTGCCTCCAGGGTTCCAGCAATTCTGCCTCAGCCTCCTGAGTAGCTGGGATTACAGGCGTGCACCACCACACCCGGTTAATTTTTGTATTTTTAGTGGAGACCGGGTTTCATCATGTTGGGCGGGATGGTCTCGAACCCCTGACCTCAGGTGATCTGCCCATCTCGGCCTCTCAAAATGCTGGGATTACAGGTGTGAGCCATCGCGCCCGGCCTGCAAACTTTTCTGTAGGTATTTTCGGTAAACAAATCCTTAGATTATCTTTGCTGTGGTTTTGGTTTGGCTTTAGTCATGATTTAAAAGTAGAAATAGCTGGGCATTATGTTTTGAAATTTATGGCCTATATGTAGTCTAAGAATCCACTCGTCAACGCAGGGAAGCAAACTTTTGGAAATTGGCTTTTGGGTGGACACTAAATGTCCAGAAAAGAGGTCGTTTGATGCTGGAAGCACAGATAGCTTCATCAGGTACTTCTCAACTCTCATGAGTTTGTCCTTTCAGCCTAAGAACTGCTGCCTTTGAAAGGGGATGGAAGGGAGTTGTTTTAAAATAGGCAAATACACGTGTTGATTGCGAGCGTGTCGAGAAAAAGGCAGTTCCCACCGCAGTTAGGTCCTGGCCATGTTTCCTCGCCTGCGATGCTCCTTGTCCTCACCCTCCTCTCCCGCCTCTGCCTTCTGCTGGGTCAAAGGTGGCCTTTTTCTCTCCAACCTTGAATTGTTCCCTGGTGGCTTCCCAAGGGCCCATCTGCTGGTACAGTCCACACTTCCAAAGCCAAAACCCGAGAGGGCTCCTTTGCTGCCCCAAGCCTCTCTCTCACTCTGTCCTCGCCTTGGCATGGGTGGCGTTGCTGTGACCCTGTGTGCTGGCGCTCTGGCAGGCTGTGGCTGGCAGTGAGATGGGGGATTGCATTCTGCTATTCAGGGGTGCCGAGAATCCTTTGTCAACGGCTCTTGCTCTGTCCTTCCTGTTTGGCCACAGCTCTTTCAGTCAGTGGGTATTCTAGAACGGCAGGATGTCACAGCTGGAAGGGATGCGATACCAGTTTATAGAAGGGGAAACTCCTGGAGGCTCTGGGAGGGACGGAGGTTGTAGGATTCCTGAATCCAGATCTTGCCTCCCATCAGCCGTCTTTCTCCCAATAAAGTTTTGTTTTGTGTAAGGCAGTGCGTGTGTTTGTGTGGAGGCTGGCTCACCAGGTTTTTCCTTTTAAGTCGTCAGGTGAGGGTGTCTCCCCCAGGTGAGGCTGACACATTCCACTTGGCAGTGTGTTTTGTTAGGGGGTGATGAATAAGAAGATGGGATCATCTGTTTTTCTTTAGTCATCATTCTGTAGCATGAGAAAGCTTAGCAAAGGAGAATGCAGCTTCCTGGCAACAGAAAATGCCACTAACTTGGTCAGCAGCTGTCCAGTGCCCTGTTGAAGCTTTTAGGATGTTGTGTGAGTTACACCTTACTCCCGTGATACACCTGTGGGAAGAGGGGACCGGCCTGGGGGTGCACTGTCCACAGTCCCTGGCTCATTCCTGCTGTAGAGGTGGTGTTTGTTTTTGAGACAAGGCTGCCCTGCAGCCTTAACCTCGTGGGCTCAAGCGATCCTCCTTCAGCCTCCTGAGTAGCTGGGACTACAGGCATATGCCACCATGCCTGGCTAATTTTTAAATTTTTTTGTAGAGAGCATCTTGCTACATTGTCCAAGTTGGTCTCGAACTCCTGTACTCAGACCATCCTCCTGCCTCAGCCTCCCGCAGTGCTGGGACTACAGGTGTGAGCCACAGCGCCCGGCCACTGCTATAGACATTTGATGAATATTTGCTAGGCTGGGCACGGTGGCTCACACCTGTAATCCCAGCATTTTGAGAGGCCAAGGCAGGTGGATGGCTTGAGCTGAGTTTGAGACCAGCCTGGGCATCATGGTGAAACCTGGTCTTACCAAAAAAATATATATATACAATTAGCTGGGCATGGTGGTGTGAGCCTGTGGTCCCAGTTACTCTAGAGGCTGAGGTGGGAGGATTGCTGGAGTCCAGGAATTTGAGGCTGCAGTGAGCTGTGATTGTACCACTGCATTCTAGCCTGGGTGACAGTGACACCCAGTCTCAAAAAAAAAAAAAGAAACAACTTGCTGTTCTTCAGGCATGAAGTCAGGGGCTGGAAGCAGATGAGGCTTGAGGGCCCGGGGCTGGCATGAGAGTCCTAGGATGGATATAGCTTTTCAAGGTCCATAGCAGGGGAGGAAGGGTTTGCTGTTGGAGCAGTGGGAGTGAGGGCAGAAGGTGGGCAGGTGTGAGAACTCCTGTTCTTGGTTTCCAGGAGAGCAGTGACGGGCAGGGGCCACTCTGCGGGGTTGCTATGCTCTGCTGGGAATTTGCTCTGGCCGGTGTCTCCCAAGGGAAGGCAGTGATTTTGGGTGGTGCAGAGATGGGTATTTTTCTTGTCAATATTATACAATGATTTCCAAAGCATATTGGGGAAAAACCAGCCCATCAAACCTGTTTAGGGAGAGGCTAACGTAGGCACTTAGCTCAAAACAATGAGATTTGCTGACTTACTATACGGAGTACTACATGGGTGGCACAAGGAAGGGTTCAGCAAAAGCTGAAGGTGGGGGCTGGGCACAGTGGCTCACACCTGTAATCCCAGCACTTTGGGAGGCCGAGGTGGGCAGATCACTTGAGGTCAGGAGTTCGAGATCAACCTGGCCAACATGGTGAAATGCTATCTCTACTAAAAATGCAAAAATTACAGCCGGGTGCAGTGGCTCACACCTGTAATGTTAGCACTTTGGGAGGCCAAGGTGAGCAGATCACTTGAGGTTCAGGAGTTCAAGACCAGCCTAGGCAACATAGTGAAACCCCATCTCTACTAAAAATACAAAGATTAGCTGGGTGTGGTGGCGCACACCTGTAATCCCTGCTACTTGGGAGGCTGAGGCAGGAGAATCGCTTGAACCTGGAGACAGAAGTTGCAGCAAGCTGAGATTCTGCCACTGTACTCCAGCCTGGATAACAGAGCGAGACTCCGTCTCAAAAAAAAAAAAAAAGGCCGGGCGTGGTGGCTCATGCCTGTAATCCCAGCACTTTGAGAGGCCAAGGTAGGTGGATCACCTGAGGTCAGGAGTTTGAGACCAGCCTGACCAACATGGTGAAACCTGGTCTCTACTAAAAAGACAAAAATTAGCTGGGCGTGGTGGCGGGCGCCTGTAATCTCAGCTACTCAGGAAGCTGAGGCAGAATGGTTTGAAGTGGGGAGGCGGAGGTTGCAGTGAGCCGAGACCGCGCCATTGCATTCCAGCCTGGGCAACAACAGTGACTCCGTCTCAAAAACAATAGCAACAACAATGAAAACCAAAACTGAAGACGTTTGGCAAAGCAGCCTCCGGTGAGGGAGGTGGAATGAGTTCTAGGTCTTGACTTTGGGGTGCCGTGGCGGGCAGTGTGCCGTAGCGGGCAGTGTGGAGTGGCGGGCAGTGTGCCGTGGCGGGCAGCGTGGAGTGGCTGGGAGCGTGGAGTGGCGGGCAGTGTGGAGGTTACCTGTCGTTCGGGTTGGAGGAGCCTGCCTGGGCTGAGGTGGCCAGCTGGGGCCCACAGCCAGAACACTTGGGTTGGGGGGAGAGGAGGCAGCCCGTGGAGAGGAAGTGATTCAAAGCCACGTATGCCTGAATGTGTCCGGATTACAGCAACATCTGCCCAACTGCCCAACTGGTTCTTCTTCTGGCCCCTATGGGGCACTCCCCTTCCAGTAGCTGGAGGGCCCTTCCCGGACAGATCATGAACGGGCCCCACGCCCTTCCCTTGGGATCAGGTTCAAGCTCAACTTCCCAGCTAGCCTCTCTCCCTCCAGGGAGCCAGAGGCCTGCCCTGCACTCCTGGCCGCTCAGGTTCAACGCGGGCCTTTTCCCTGAGGCTTAAGCCCTGACCTTGAGTTCAGGGTCAGCTTCTGCAGTGCTGGGGATGGTGACTTTCAATAGTGCTAGGCTGGCCTAGGTGCAACCTCTGTGCTTTGCTCTGGCTTAAAACTTACCTACTGTGTTTAAATTTCTTGTGATGGTGTCTTTATCCTGCTAACCCCCTAAAGCAGAGAGAGGGGGCTGTCCCTGCTTTATAGGGTTCTGGGTTGCAGGGGGCAGGAGTATTATTTGAGTTAGTAATGGCTCACACTCACTGTTCAAAGTGCTTTAAATTCCATACACGGTAAGGACTATACCATTTGACACATGAACTAACTGAGGCGAAGATGAACTCACCGTAAGTCACGCAGCAGCTTGTACCAGCAGAACTAGGCTTGGAGCCTTGGCAGCCGTACTCTTACCTGCCACGTGCAGAACCTGCTGCTCTGGGGACACGTGGAAGGCACCAGGACGCGCTGTGCATGCATCATTTAGTTGTTAACACTTTACATCCCACCACAGTGCCTGACAAGCGGACACCCTTGGAGTAACCCCAGGAAGCTGGCCTGGGCTGCAATGCGATGACAAGGTGGAAGGAAAGGGGAAGTTCCAAGTCCTTTTGAGTTTGGAGGGGAGTGTCAATTCTGACCGCAGAGGGAAGCAGCAGGCAGTGCAGGAGGGGGCTCCAGGGGCCTGGGGAGGGTCTGAAGCAGCCACTGTGGGAACTGGGGCAGGAACGGCCCAGGCCTCTGTGCATCAGGGCCCAGCTTGGCAGACTCAGGGTACCCACCTGAGGGCAGCCCTGTGTGTGGGGACACAGCAGCGACCCTTTATTTCCGGTTAAAACAAGTTTGAATAAGACTCAGTTGTCTCGCTTTGACGCACTATGTTAAGGAAACTTGTAAGGAATGGCAGGCTTGTAAGGAATACCCAGTGGGCAGAAAAGCAGCGGGGGAGGAGTCTGTGTGTCAGGAACAGGAACATGCATCTCCACAGAGGGAGGGGCCCCGACGGGACAGAAATCTGGAGCAATGAAAGAGTGGCTCTCAGACCTAGAAGGGCTGGGGTTCCCTTCCAGAATCTGCAAACAGGAGGAATCAGAATGAGAAACAGGAAATAAAATCACTTTAATGTACTAACCGTTTTGGAAGGTCATTACCGTATCATTTGCAACATTCAACAAGGAAAGATGCCACTGGATGGCCGTGTCCTGCAAGTCACCGAGATGAGGAGCTGGCTGCTTTCACCCCACCGGATCCGGGGCTCAAGAGAGCTGCAAGCCCGAGTGGCTGGGAGGTTTGGAGGGAACCAGGTAGAGCTGTGATGAAAGCGCCTGGCTGTGGGCTGGGAGGCAGGAGTGCAGGGCAGTCTGGGCCCCCCGGCCCCAGATTCAGTGCCCAGTGAGGCCACACAGCCCCAGCACCAAGCAATGGAGGGTCTATGGGTCCCAGCGTTTCCACATCCTGAAAAGTGACACATGAACCGTTTTCCTAGGAAAGTTCTCTTCTACCTTGTTCTGGCTGAGGCCTAGGATCCTTCCAGTTTCACAAAGAAGGTGCAGAAGGTAGAAAGAGTGAGGGACGCGGACCTGGCTGCAGCTGCATTCGGCCCCCTCAGTTGTAAAGTCTGGGTGAGGGCCTGGGTGGGCGCAGATAGGAGAGCAGCTCCTCTTCCTGTTCCCTGGCCAGGCTCTTGCTTGATCCCTGAGAAACTAGAGGCGAACGCCTCTGGGAAGCCAGCCAGGGCCAACCAGAAGGTCGTTTTGATGAAGTCTGACATCCCACATTGGTTTCTCTGGACCCGGGTGACTGTTTTGCCCGCATCAACTCTCCGGCCCAGCTGAGGTGCAAACTCCCTAGGGTCTGCTCCCACTCGGCGAGCCATCTGTCCAGCAGGCCTCAGCCTCACACGGGAAAACGCAAGGTGCGTCTAGTCACTGGGCATAACACTGCCCTGCTCACAGTCCCCATCAAGGTGACATGCAGGTGGGAGCTTCATTCCAGGTGTTTGTCAATTTCGTCCTGGGGTGGGTCACTGCAGATGGCCTGTCATTGTTTCTCATTACCAAACCCCCACTGTTGGTGCTGATGCAGGGGTCCATTAAAAAACCGCTTACAATTCCACAGACCCACCAAGAGGGAGGGCCCAGGCACATTTTTCCTTTCTGTATCATCCTAGAATTATGGGGAAATTTCCGCCAAAACCACATGATTGCACGTATCAGGGTATTAGATTAGGGGGCTGAGGGTGGGTGGGGAAGACCTTTTGTGGGAGGTATTCCTCTGAACCATTCTTGACAATAGTTTTCTCCTTCCTTCTGGAAGCTTCTGGCACTGGAGATGGAGGCAAGGCATGCCAGGGGTGGAGGTCCAGACTGCATGTGCCTGGCAAAGGATGCAGAGCCTGGTTGGGCTGTGGATGGGTGAGCACGTGTGGGAGAACCCTCAGCTCTGGCCACCAAATGCCCTATGCTGGCTTCTCAGCCAGGACCCTACCCTCCTGCTCCCGCGTTAGGAGAAGAGCTCTTCACAGATCCTGCGTGTGTCCTCAGGCGCTGTCACGGAGTAGCCCACGGTCCTGGGGTCTGTGAAGATCTCATGGTCATTGCCACCCTGGAAAGACACAAAATACAGATGAAGGCTCCCCCTCGTTTGTCCTGGGCCATTGCTGATGTGACCCTGGAACCCAAAAGTACCCGAAAAACAAGATTTAACTGGGCAGGGAGAATTTCTTCAGCTACCTTCCTCTTAGTTTCCAGGAGAGGAACATGAGTACAATTGTTATTGAGATTTATAACCTTCTCTTGAACTGCAATTTGGCTTGGAACACGTAATTATGCCTAGAAGTATCACGACGTTCTTGTGAAGATCTGTCTAAGGCTTATTTTTCTATACAGAAGGCATCAGCGAGTGACAGTATTCTCACAGGCATCAGTTTTTTTTTTTTTTTAGCTGTGCCCACACTTTTGTAACAAGTCACAAGGGAGCGTCAGGAGGGCACGGGTGGGGAGCAGGGCTGCCAGGGATCTTCCTGTGATGAAGGACGTGGCGACATCAGTGGTGATGGCAGCCACTGGCCATGTGTCACTCTGCACACTTGAAACGTGGCCAATGCAATGGAGGAACTCAGTTGACTTGATTTTAATTTAAACGGCCCCACGTGGGCCGGGTGTGGTGGCTCATACCTGTAATCCCAGCACTTGGGAGGCTGAGAGGGGTGGATCACCTGAGGTCAGGAGTTCGAGACCAGCCTGGCCAACATGGCAAAACTCCATTTCTACTTAAAATACAAAAATTAGCTGGGTGTGGTGGTGCACGTCTGTAATCCCAGCTGCTCGGGAGGCTGAGGCAGGAGAATTGCTTGAACTCAGGAGGTGGAGGTTGCAGTGAGCCGAGATCGAGCCACTGCACTCCGGGAGTGCTCTATCTTAGAGCCTGGCAGACTATCTTAAAAATAAATAAATGGCCCCACATGACTGGGGTCTGAGCTGCTGGCTAAGAGCAGGGCCTCTGGAGGCCCCAGGTGGCCTGGGTCAGATGCTGGTTCTACCACTGAGCAGCAGTGTGGCTGCGGCAACTCCCCGTCTCCAAAATGGGGTCATGGTGGAAGCCTGCCCAGAGCTCTGTGGCCAAAAGCTCAGGAGATGATGGTTGGGGTCACACCTTGGAAAGATGAGGAAACCGAGGCCTCAGAAAGTCTGCAAGGGCCCATGTCTAGGAGCACCTGGGCATGTTCTGCCGGGGTCCTGTGCCTGAGTCGAGTGCCCTAATCTGTGTCCCCATCACCCCCACCAATCCCGCTGGGCTCAGGTTAATGAATCAGGTTACCTGCCGCTCCCGCAACCCCGAGCCCTGCAGGAAATCCCCCATTTTTCTCATCGTGGAATTCCTTTATTTCCCTCATAAAACTGGATAAACACTCTAACTCAAAACCTTAAAATAATCTATGATTGGTTTACAATACAATGAACAGAACCGCAGAGAAAAGGGATTTTTCTCATAAAGCACCGAGCACGAAGCCAACATGGAAACCATGATTTTGTACCAAAAATCCGACATACTTCTAAAGAATTAATTGCCTCTGGAAATGAGTGTTTTCGTTTTTGCAAGAACCTGTCCCCAGGCAGATGGCTTCCTGAGGTGGAGGTGAAGTTTCAGGCTTCAGGAAGGAATGTCGCTGGGCCCAGGGAGTGCTGGGTGGAGTCAGGAGGCCATGAATTTGGCATCTCTTCCAGTCCAGCCACTCGGGAGCCTGCCCGGGCCTTGTGCTGGCCTTACGCAGTTTTGTACCAGGCCTGGCGGCCTTCAGACAGACCTGAATTTCATGGCCACCATCTGCTACCTACACATGTGAAATCAGTTCTAATTCTGATTTTGCCTTTTTTTTCCTTTGGACACAGGGTCTTGCTATGTTGCCCAGGCTGGGCTCGAGTGAATCTCCAGCCTCAGCCTCTCAATTAGCTGAGACAAAGACTGCGCGCCACAGTGCCGAGCTAGTTCTAGTAATTCTTATAATTTAAAAACAAGATTTCTTTCAGGAATGGCATGGTGGACAAAAGTCACAGAGAACCTAACAAAGGCACAATCTAGCTGGGCATGGTGGCGCACGCCTGTAATCCCAGCTACTTGGGAGGCTGAGGCAGGAGAATCACTTAAACATGGGAGGCGGAGGTTGCAGTGAGCCAAGAATGGACCACTATACTTCAGCCTGGGCAACAGAGCGAGACTCAAAAAGCAAAAACCAAAGGCACAACCAACTCTCACATGCCTCAGAAGAGCCAAACATCCTCCCCGCCTCAGTGACTGAGGAGGGGAAGTCAGTATTCACACATTAACACAATACACCTTTCTAGAACACCTACTACTTGCCAGGCATTGCTTTAGCAGCTAGGGATACGGCGCAAACCAAAACGACATCACAGCTGCCTTGGGAGCCTGTGGTCTGGTCAGGGAGACCAGCCATGAGCAGATAGCTCTTGGGCGCCTTGTTGAGCAAAGGGAGGGAAGGGCTGCCAGGACTGGAGGGTGAGGGAACCCTGGCATCTGAGGGAAGTGAGGGGACAGGCCATGTGGCCATCAGAGAAGCGACTGAAGAGGAAGAATGGGCAGGGGCCGGGCCAGGCCACAGAGCACACAGATTGTGGTAAGGACCTGGGATTTCACGGGAAGCCACCAGAAGGCTGCAAGCCCAGGCCATGATCTTCCTGGAGAATGGGTAGGGGGTGAGGACGCAACAGAGGGGAGCAGTTAGGAGGCTCCTGCAGCTGGCCAGGGTGCAAAGAGGACTGAGGCCATTACCTGGGAAGAGACCCCTGAAGCAAAAAGGGTTCATGCTAGTCCCCTGACAGTTGCTAGGAGTGCCCTTCCCTGCAGATGTCACACGCAGGGGACAGAGGCCTAACGGCATGAGTCTCCTCCCATGGTCCTGCTAGGGGCTGGTGGGGAGGTGCCTGTGGAATCTGAGTGATCTGTGTGCATGTAACTCGCTGGCACTTAACAAAGCTAGGTCTGGAGAACCAATACCCATCCAGGAAGGCGAAATCCTCCCGACCCTGGTTGCAGGAGCCTCGCTGGGTCGCTTCTCAGCTCCACCCCCTTTCAGAGGGCTGCACGGCTGGCAGGAGCATCTGCATCACAAACACAACCCGCCTCAGGCCTTCCTTTCTCTCCTGCCAAGGGTCTGCTTCCTTCTTTATGACTCTCAGAGCATGGTGGGCTCCTTCCTGGGGCGCAGCCTTCTTGGGGCTGTGTCGAGCTTGCACACCAGAGTAGGTGCAAAGCAGGCGAAGCGGACCCCAAATGAAATGAAAGGAAAGCTGGCTGCCCTCTAGAATAATAAGGCTACAGAGAACCAGAAATTTCAAATGCTGGATTTGCATATGCACTAAAGGTTACTTGATTCTAGCTGGGGAACTCTGCCACCCCCGCAAGCTCCGAGAACAAAAACCCTGTTCCCTGGAGAGGGGACGGAAGGGGGAAGGGATGAATGAACGATCTAATTTCTCGTTACAGTGTACCTGTCAGGCACCAAAGAAAGGCCAGGGCTCAGTGAAATCAGCACATTAATATTTAAATCCCTAATAGCTCCAAAGTCTGAGGATGAAACAGAAGGCATAGTGTGGGCCATGTTCAGATGCCAGGGACTGACGAGTCTCCCGCCTCAGCCCATTTCTGTACATGCTGTTGCGGACCTGTGCAGTATAGTAGTGAACCCCAATCATCCAAAGAGAGGAACAGTGTCATCTATCACAGCCTGCATGAACTGCTTAGCTGGTAGCAGTGGGTGTGTGCTGTGTGGATGCCTCCTATAGCACAGATGGACTCTTTGTAGCTCGCAGTCAGGACTCTTACTTATTTTTGAGACAGGGTCCCACTCTTGCCCAGGCTGGAGTGCAGTGGTGCAACCATGTCTTGCTTCAGCCTCCACCTCCTGGGCTCAAGCGATCCTCCCACCTCAGCTACTCCTGAGTAGCTGGGACTACAAGTGTGCACCACCATGCCTAATAGTCGATTCTTGCCATGGACATTCATTTTGGCTGTTTAACAAGTATTTATCAAATTTCTAGGTATTATGGATACAAGGACTGAAGACACATTTGCAAAAATTATAACAGAAAATGGTGACAGTGAAAGAGATCTGGCCTGACTCCATCTTGCTTCTAACCTCCAAGCTGTCCTCGTTCATTCCTGGGCACAGGCTGAACTAACCTTGGGAGGAATTTAGTTTATAGTTCAACTTTGGTTTTTTTTTGGTTTGTTTTTGGAGACGGAGTCTCACTCTGTCACCAAGGATGGAATGCAGTAGTGCAATCTTGGCTCACTGGAATCTCTGCCTCCCAGGTTCAAGTGATTCTTCTGCCTCAGCCTCCCAAGTAGTTGGGATTACAGCTGTGTGCCACCACACCTGGCTAATTTTTGTATTTTTAGTAGAGGCGGGGTTTCACCACATTGGCCAGGCTGGTCTCAAACTCCTGGCCTCAAGTGATCCGCCTGCCTCAGCTTCCCCAAGTGCTGAGATTACAGGTGTGAGCCACCATGCCTGGCCTATAGTTCAAGTTTGAAACAAAGATAACAGCTCTTTCCCTGAAATAAACCCCTTCTTGCCTGGAGACCAGTCTGCCTTTGTAGGACAAACAAATTAGCTACAAGACTGGAAATTATGGTTTAGGAGCCACGGAGCCTCTGGCTGCAAGAGTCTGAACCTCCCCACATTGCTCCTGGGAATAACATCACTTGTAAAATCTAAGATCAGTGCCTGAGATATTTTGCAGACCCTGCCTTCCAATATAGCAGTTGACCCACTCAGACAGGTAATCTGATTCAACCAGTTCTTTGATCCCACTCAGGGACAGAAGACAGCAAGAAAAACTCACTTCTACCTGCTATGATTTCGTCTCCATGCTGACCAATCAGCCATCCATACCTCCAGAGCCCCTGCCCACCAAGTTATCCTTAAAAACTCCAATCCCCAAATTCTTGGAGAGACTGATTTGACTAAATACAAAACTCCAGTCTCCTGCACAGCTGGCTCTGTGTGAATTACTCTTTCTCTACTGCAATTCTCCTGTCTGGATAAATTGGCTGTCTAGGCTGCAGGCAAGGAGAACCTGTTGGCGGGGGTTACAAATTTGGGGACTCATCTGTGATCTCTCTTGTGGCTATCTGCCAGCGATTCAGTAGCCTCCCCAACCCCCCTCACTGGTGATGGATCCAGAGGCCAGCCCAGGCGGCCACCTAGTTCTCTTGGACTGGGGGCTGACACTGGTGCCATCTCTACTGGTAGGGTGCTGCCAACCCATGGTGTATGGATTTAACTGCAATAGAGAAAGAGTCCTGGGAAGACTTCCTGTAACTGTAGCCCCACAGTGGTGTGTCTGCCTATAGCCCCATTGTGGGGCATCTCTAGTTCTATTACATGGTATCTGTTTGTAGCCCCAGCATGGGATATCTGCCCTAATTGTACAGATAATAGGGGACTTGTTTGGAGGAATACTCTTGGTTTGTGATTTGGTCTAGAATCTCTGGAAGGTGTTTTGCGTGTGTGTTTTCCTGTATGTGTTTGTATATGTGGAGGAGATGTCTAAAGGAATTGCTGAAGGAAGTCCATCAGGCTCTCCTAGTTTGTCTGGTTGGTCACATTCACTGAACCCTGAAGGACTTGTCAGCAGAAGCTTGGAAGTTAGACAGAGCTGCCTCAGGCTCTTCCATCCACTCTTCCATCTGGTTCAGAGATCATCCTTTGAATTACTTTAGTAGGGGACAGAGATATGTGAAAAAAGTTAGGGATATTAAGATGTATTTTTGGTAAGGATTATGAAAAAAGAAATTTATATGAGAAAGGAATTCTCATATAAAAGGAATTTATATGAGTTGTATGGTAAATTCTTGTCCTAAAATTGAATGACTGATTATTCACGAAAGAGGGGCATATAGGACAAGCCAGGAAGTCCAAGCATGTCATAGATGGTCTCTGTGAGTTGTGACAAGATTTGTAAAATGGGGGGAAAATAACCCTAAAAAACCGGCAAATGAAAAATCTTAACAACTAATGCATCTTCTTCAGTCTGTATATTTATAATGTTGTGTGTGTGATGTTTAAGAGCTGTAATTAATTGTTAGCTTAAAAAACAAGCACTTAAACATTTTGTCAAAGAAATAGCAACTCTAATGCATTTTAGTTCATGTGACGTTAGTAATCTTTGGTAAATAAAGATAGTTTTAAAGATTATTGATGAAATAAAATAAAATTGTCTTCAAAACTCAGACATTTGGTCTGAATTAGGCAGACCAGATACGGTTTTTGCTGGATGCTTTAAGGTCATAAATGGCTTCTATGACTTTTGTAATTGTTCAATTTACCTACTTTAGAGCCATTAGATTCTAGATTAAGGCCTGGGGACATATGGAATTAGCCATGACTCCTAGCTGTGCCAGAAAGAGTCAGACTTTATCTGCAGTTCTGTCCTGTATTCTAGGCTCTGCTGCACCTGGTATGTAATTAAAATTGATTAAGGACATGGGAATATGGTTTTTTAAAAAATAATCTTGTCTAATTTAGACAGTTTAAGGATTATTTTTGGTTGAAAGACAAAATAAAACTGAAAGTTTAAGCAAATTGTAGGTTTGTGAAAAATTAACTTTGTGAAGAACTCTGTGTGTGAACAAGCTGGCTAAAATTGAAAGGGTATTATTTAATTTTTCCATAAATTAAATATTAAAAGCATATTGATGCAGGGCCAGAATCTGGGACCATATATCAAAATAATAGGGTTTTATGCTGGGCGTGGTGGCTCATACCTGTAATCCTAGCACTTTGGGAGGCCAAGGCAGGCAGTTCATGAGGTCGGGAGTTCGAAACCAGCCTGGTCAATATGGTGAAATCCTGTCTCTACTAAAAATACAAGAATTAGCCAGACATGGTGGCACACGCTTGTAGTCCCAGCTACTCGGGAGGTTGAGGCAGAAGAATTGCTTGAACTTGGGAGGCAGAAGTTGCAGTGAGCTGAGAATGCGCCACTGCACTCTAGCCTGAGCAATGGAGCAAGACTCCCATCTCAAAAAAAAAAAAAATAAATAAAAATAGGGTTTTATTTCTGAACACTGATTTGTTCTTTTAACAAACAATTATAAACGGTTATATAAAAGGTTTATGAAAATGTTACCCTACAGTCAAACTAAAATTGAATAGATTTGTTTGTAAAATTTTATTAAAAACTAACTTCGGCTGGGAGTGGTGGCTCACACCTGTAATCCCAGCACTTTGGGAGGCTGAAGTGGGTGGATCATGTGGGGTCAGGAGTTCAAGACCAGCCTGGCCAACATGGTGAAACCCCATCCCTACTAAAAATACAAACATTAGCAGGGAATGGTGGTGGGTGCCTGTAATCTCAGCTACTTGGGAGGCAGGAGAATCGCTTGAACTTGGGAGGAGGAGGGTGCAGTGAAGCAAGATCATGCCACTGTACTCCAGCCTGGGTGACAAGAGTGAAACTCCATCTCAAAACAACAACAAAACTAGCTTTAGCATTAAAGATGCACTAATGCAAGATAAAATTTGGTTTTCTCTGTTGAAGAATATTTTTATGTAATATTGAGAGAGAGACAGAGACAATGAAAGATTTTTGTTTGGCTTTGGAGTAAACTATTAAAAAAAAAGAGAGAGACAGATTCAGTTGGCCTCACGCTATCTTCATTGGGTTTTTGTTGTTTAGAAAGCTGTGTCTTCTCTCTATTAGAGTAAAGGTTTCTTCCTTTACAAAATGTTTGAGTTATCATTTCGGCTAAATGAATTACTTATGGTGACCTGGGATTCTACTTTGTGATATCTAGTGTTTTAAACCTTTGATATTTAACAAACTTTCCAAGATCAAATTCTAAGTTAAAAAACAAGTTCCCTAAAGTCCAAAAGAGACATATTTGGCTTATCGGTATATTAAAATTATGTAGGAGAAGCACTGTCAAATATAAAAAAGTGTTTAACTTTCTTTGGGTTTATAGTCATATAAATATGTTATTAGTATACGTTACAAAATTGTGTAAGATTCCTATAATTCTGATATGTCTCAGTATATGTTATCAGTAATAATTATAATTGTTACGTTAAACTGTGTGTCACAGAGATGACCAGATTTCCTTGTTGACTGCATCTTTAACTATGGCTGTCCTGAGACTTTTGTTACCCACAGACAATTGTTGTCTTGGTTTTATCCTTTTCAAAAGGCAGTTTATAACCAGATACAGTACTCTAATGGGTACTCTTGAATGCAGGTCTCTGATAACTTTAGAAATTGTGCCACCGGAATGGAGGGAAAAAACTTCTAGGATCCTCATGGAGAGCAGATGTGTTAAACATTGTTAATCCTTTTGTTTTTCAGAGTCAAGGAAATGATTTTTCTTTTCAGCTGTTTACAACTTTTAGCAATGGAGTTAAAGTATACTTCTGTGAGCAAAATTTAGAGCGTATTGTTTTCTCTCTGATTTCTCCAGAATCTGGAAACAATTTCTATTATCAACTTATGGCAGTATAATTATTTGCACAAGGGCAGTAACAATTTGTTGTCTTTTGTAATAGGATACAATTAGAGATGCTGGTTACTTTACCAAGGCTTTAACTGGAATGACATATTTTCAAATATAAACAGACTGCTTTAAGGAACAAAGGTGACTAACAGAGCCAATAGAAGTCCCTTGGAAAAGCTGGCCTCATACCTTGGCTACAGAGTCCCTGTGCAGGGTTCCCGAACTGTGGTAAATAAAGAATGTCACTTTCTGACAGGCCCAGGAGCCCCAAATTATCTTAGGATCATGAGAGGAAAAAATTTCACCCAACTCACACTGATTTATCTTTGCAGGTATAGTAGATAAATCCATGGCTGGGCTCGAGGCTTTAAAAAAGTCTAACCTGAGATTTCTTACAGAACAAAGTTTCAGCAAAGCCAATTTTAAAAACAGCCTATATGGCAAATAATTATTCTTGCTGTACTTTATACAAATAATCAGGCCAAGCATAATAAGACCATGACTTATTTTGCAAGTAAACTTGTCCTACTATGACTTGTCTTTAATAAAAATAAGGATGGGAGAGAGAAAAAAGTGTTTCAAAAAACTATGGTACACCTGCTGTTAGATTCTAGTCTTGTCCTTTGTTCTTGAGTTTTTATTATTTTCTGCAATTTGGACTAAATCCTGAATTCTTTGTGGGCTACAATTCCCAAACTAATGCTTTCAATTTTTTCTTCCACTTTCCTGACTTGGACTCAATTAAATTGTTACTACCTTTTTCCTGAGGCCCTCCCTGCAAGCTGAAGCTTCTTCTTCGTAATACAGATGACAAAAACATGTCAAATTGCCACTGCCTTCCTCCTCTATAACTAAAGAAGCCTAGCCCATCTGCAATGCCATCTCTTGATACAGGAAACAGCTGTTTAACTGAACTGATATGGTCTTAGGACTAGGAAAACTGACTAAAAAGATAAGGAAGAGTATATTTACATTTCCTCCTTTCTGTCTACCCCAATCTGTCTGTCTAACAACCTCTGACCCGAATCTCTCTCTGCTAATAACCCCATGTCTGATTGGTTCTTGGAGCTATTTACCTGAGTCCCTCAGAGCTTAGGGTCAATTCTACAAAAGCTTCTGAAGCCAGGACTTTCACTCTTTATCCTAGGACTCATTTGTTAAAACTATAGATGAGAATACTAATGGCTTTGTCATGCAGGCCTTCAAACCCCAACCAGAAACCTCTGAGTATAAGCAGACAGCTGCAAAGTGGTTTCACTCCTCTTACCTTTGGGTCAACACCTGCCCTGACTATGCTCCCTGTCAGCAGAAAGAAGCTAGAGCGGTTGTCACTCTTTTCCCATCTTCATGCCCCACACCTTAGGAATAAGGTATTATAAAACCCTACAGGAGGAACTGAAACTGTCTTTGCAAAAATTTTAGCTGAGAAAATTACGATGGTGACCTGAATGACTCCACCTGGCTTCTAACCTCCAAGCTGTCCTTGTTCATTCCTGGATGCAGACCGAACTAACCTTGGAAGTTCAGTTTATAGTTCAACTTTGAAACAAAGACGGTAACAGCCCTTTCTCTGAAATAAACCCCCTTCTTGCCTGGGGACCAGTCTGCCTTTGTAGAACAAACAAATTAGCTACAAGAGTCTGATCCTCCCCAAATTGCTCCCCACAAATAACATCACTGTCATAAAACCTAAGATTGTGCCTGAGATATTTTGCAGACCCTGTGTTCTGATGCAGTAGTTGACGCCACACTGACAGGTAATCTGGCTCAACCAGCTCTTTGATCCCATCAAGAACAGAAGATAGCAAGAAAAACTCACTTCCACCCCCTATGATTTCATCTCCAAGCCGACCAATCAGCAATCTCCACTTCCTGAGCCCCTACCCACCAAGTTATCCTTAAAAACTCTGATCCCCAAATTCTTGGAGACACTGATTTGAGGAATAATAAAACTCTGGGAGGCCAAGGTGGGCGGATCGCTTGAGGTCAGGAGTTCAAGACTAGCCTGGCCAAGATGGTGAAACCCCGTCTCTACTAAAAATACAGAAATTAGCCAGGCATGGTGGTGGGCGCCTGTAATCCCAGCTACTCAGGAGGCTGAAGTGGGAGGATCACTTGAGCCCAGGAATTCAAGATTACGGCGAGCCAAGATTGCGCCACTGCACTATACTCCAGTCTCCAAAAAAAAAAAAAAGAATTGTGTCCTCACCGGACTGACGAGGTCACTGTTACCATCCTCACTGTCACAAGGTCACTGGTGAATGGTGGGGTCAGATCTGGGTCTACTTGGTCCACACGGACACAAACCTCTTCTAAGCTAGTTTTGTTTTCATTTTTTTGAGACTGAATCTCACTCTGTTGCCCAGGCTGGAATACAGTGGCACAATCTCAGCTCACTGCAACCTCTGCCTCCTGGGTTCAAGCGATTCTCCTGCCTCAGCCTCCTCAGTAGCTGGAATCACAGGCGTGCGCCACCACGCCTAGCTAATTTTTTTATTTTTTTAAAGCTAATTTTAAAGGCAGATCTTCCTTATTAACATTTCTGGAGAAAAAAATGTTGCACAATTTAGTTAAAAGGACAGCAGGTAGCATTTTAGAAGGGATGTAGGAGAATGACAGAGGTGAGGCTTTCAGATCCCAGGCTTTCAGATCCCAGCTTAGTCTCTGACTGGCTGAGAGCCTGGACTTCCCATTGTGCCTCCTCTGTAAGAGGGAGGACGCTGCTATCTCACCCGGGAGCATGTACAACGTAAGTGTCCAGCTCAGGGTCTGACAGTGAGGAAGGGCTGGAAGATTTACATTTCCTCCCTTTTTTCAATTTTTAAAAATTTTTAATTTTTACTGGTTTTTTTTTAAAGAGACAAGGTCTTGCTCTGTCGCCTAGGCTGGAGTGCAGTGGCACAATCTTGGCTCACTGTAATCTTGAACTCCTGGGCGCAAGTATCCTCTCACTTCAGCCTCTCTAGTAGCCGGGATTACAAGGATTACCCAGCTCCTTTTCTCAAGTTGATTGAAATATTTTATTTTTCAATATAGCACATTCATATAGTTCAAACATATTAAGAAAGTAAGAACTAGATGGCGATTCTTTCTCCCATCCGCATCCCCACCCCCACAGTAACCTCTGTAACTTTCATCCATTCAGACTCCTTTTATGCATTTATACGCAAACATAAAGAGAAATTCCTTTCCCCTCTTTAGACAAAAATGTAGCTAGCACATTACTTATATTGTCCTGCACTTTGTGCACCTAACCCCTAGAGATGGGTCCACATGGACTGTTTTTACAGCTACATGGCATCCCAGTGCAGAGGCAGACTACTGTCATGTGGCCAGCCTCCTGAGGAGCGGCAGGGCTGTCCCCAACCCTGAACCCTCTGCGTGAGTCTTTCACACATGCTTGAGTGCACTGATAGCCACATTACCCCAAATGGAAGCATCAAGTCAAAAACCGAACCAGCTGCTAATGTTCATGAAGTGTTAGAAAGTTTTCATGTTGCAACCGCCTTACAGCCAAGATGACTTTTACAGAAAGCATGGGTAAGTAGAGGCTCTCTGGACTGCGGATTCAGAGTGGCGGAGGGTGATCCAGCCAGTGCGGTTCCTGGAAAGCCATGCAGAGCCATGCGTGGTGTGTGCTCTCTGCCCTTGCCATCTCTCTCTGCAGCAAACCAAGGTACGCCACGCCAGGCCCACGGCCTCCATGCTGAACTCAGAGCCAGGTTTTAAGAAACGCTGCCTTTTTTTTTTTTTTTTGAGACGGAGTCTCGTGCTGTCGCCCAGGCTGGAGTGCAGTGGCCGGATCTCAGCTCGCTGCAAGCTCCGCCTCCCGGGTTCACGCCATTCTCCGGCCTCAGCCTCCCGAGTAGCTGGGACTACAGGCGCTGCCACCTCGCCCGGCTATTTTTTGTATTTCTTAGTAGAGACGGGGTTTCACCGTGTTAGCCAGGATGGTCTCGATCTCCTGACCTCGTGATCCGCCCATCTCGGCCTCCCAAAGTGCTGGGATTACAGGCTTGAGCCACCGCGCCCGGCCGAAACGCTGCCTTTTGTGGCTGATGGGAAGAATGACAGGGTTTCTGAAGATGGCAAGTATTTTGAAAAGCAACGGCCAACGCCTCACTTCTTCACTCTGCTCTCAAGTTGCTCCAAGCAGAGGGCACCCTTTACATAACACCAGACCCTGCCTCCTGGAGGTTGTGTCGCCGGAAGAGGCTGCCAAGTCTCAGGGCCTGGCTGAGAAATGGCTTTTTTACTGACAGCTCTCAGCTCAAGATCACTTCCCTGGATGCCAGCGAAAACATTAAGCTTCATTAGGAAAGCAAAAAACCCTAGCTTTCTCAATGTCTATCACTGAAAATGCAAAGTGTAAGGCTAGTATTTGGATTGCTCTGTGCCTAAAGTTTCAAGAACTGATATGTTGTCTGAAGATTTAGTTAACTGGACTGCTAATTCCCATTTCTAGAAAACTGCTGATGAAAAGGATCAGAGATGGGGGCAAAGAATCGTGCCAGAATGTTCACCACAGCATCAGTTATAACGGCAAAAACGCTTAAGCCACCCAAGGTGCCTCTACGAGGGAGGTGGGTAAACGATGCCTAATGACAGAATGTTATACAGCCATTAAGAATCTTCTTTGCAAAGAATATTCACGAATATGAGAAAAGTAAAATACGTTAAGAGAAAGAAGACTAAAACTAAAACAACAGGGAAGGATCCCACTTTTGGGATCATACACATAGAAAGGCTGGGACGTCGCTGGATGATGACAGGTGACTTTCCTTTTCTTCTTCATACTTTCTCTAATTTTCTATAATGAATGCACAGGTTCATTTACAATCGGGGGAAAGCTTCCATGAAATAATACTCATTTTTTAAAAACTAGGTAAGATTTTAAAAATAGAATCCAGGCATGGTAATGCAATGGTTAAACAGAATAGAAAACCCTCTAATTCCCAAATGAAGAATTCCCAAAGGAAGTCATTTTCTGATTATCTAAGAAATGCATTCCATTCTGCAAAGTCCCAACTGAGGCTTCTAGATGGCGATTTATGTGAAGCAAGAATGTCATCATTGCAGAATAATCTGCTGTAGTGTGTCTTAATAGCGCTCCTCTCTGTCTGTAAGAAATGGCACCAAGCTAGAGGAGGACTGAGGAAGCTTCCAGGCATCTCTTAGATCCTGGGTGTCATTTCATTAGCTTAATTTTTTTAAAGACATGGAGTCAGACAGTGATCTTTTTCAAAGCCTGCACTGAAAGCATTTCTGCATCAAAAGCATTTCCACAAAAGGATGTGGTTATAAAACCATTTCTAACTGTCATTAAGAACAAACCTGAATGCTACACCTCCTTCAAAGTACCCATTTCATCTGGGATTTAGAACAAGATCTTTCTACGCCACTGAGAGAGAGCTTATTGTAGTGGTAAGCACACTCATTTAAACAGCAGGCATCACCAGTCGTGGTATGGCACACCTGTAATTCCAGCTACTTGGGAGGCTGAGGCGGGACGACTGCTTGAACTCAGGAGTTCGAGTACAGCCTGGGCAACACAGCAAGACCCTGTCTTTATTTTATATTATTTTATTTTACTTTAAACAGCAGGTATGTCTTTGAGATCCTGATTTCAATTATTTTAGATATAGATCTGTAAGTGGGACTGCTGGATCATATGGCAGTTCTATTTTTAATTTGAGGAACCACTATATAGTTTTCCATCATAGCTATGCCATTTAACATTTCCCACAACGGTGTACAAGGGTTCTAATTTCTCCACACCCTTACCAACATTTATTTTATTTTATCTTTTGGAGACGGAGTTTCGCTCTTGTTGACCAGGATGGAGTACAATGGTACGATCTCAGCTCACTGCAACCTCCGCCTCCCGGGTTCAAGAGCTTCCCCTGCCTCAGCCTCCCAAGTAGCTGGGATGACAGGTGCGCGCCACCATGCCCGGCTAATTTTGTATTTTTAGTAGAGATGGGGTTTCTCCATGTTGGTCAGGCTGGTCTCGAACTCCTGACCTCAGGTGACCCACCCGCCTCAGCCTCCCAAAGTGCTGGGATTACAGGCGTGAGCCACTACACCAGGCCACCAACATTAAAAAAAAAAAAAAAAAAAATTAGCCATCCTGGCCCAGTGTGGTGGCTCACGCCTATAATACTAGCACTTTGGGAGGTTGAGGTGGGTGGATCACTTGAGGTCATGAGTTCGAGACCAGGCTGGCCAACATAGTGAAACCCTGTCTCTACTAAAAATACAAAATTAGCCAGGCATGGTGGTGGGCGCCTGTCATCCCAGCTACTTGGGAGGCTGAGGTACGAGAATAGCTTGAACCCAGGAGGCAGAGGTTGCAGTGAGCCAAGATCGCATCACTGCACTCCAGCCTGGGTGACAGAGCAAAACTCCGTCTCAAAATAAAATAAAATAAAATAGCCATCCTGGCAGGTGTGAGGTTTACCTCATCGTGGTTTTGATTTGCATTTCCCTAAATGCTGATGTTGAGCCTTTTTTCATATACCCACTGGCCATCTGCATGTCTTCTTTGGAGAATTGTCTATTCAAGTCCTTTGTTCATTTAAAAATTTTT
Source organism: Theropithecus gelada (assembly GCF_003255815.1). Taxonomy (NCBI): domain Eukaryota; kingdom Metazoa; phylum Chordata; class Mammalia; order Primates; family Cercopithecidae; genus Theropithecus; species Theropithecus gelada. The sequence goes on from NC_037688.1 coordinate 73,858,168, forward strand.
TTTTTTTTTTTTTTGCCATTGAGTTGTTGGAGTTTCTTATACATTTTGGATACTAGTCCTTTGATCAGATATATGGTTTGCAGATATTCTCTTCCCCTCTGTAGGTTGCTTTTTCATTCTGATTATTTCCCTTACTGTGCAGAAGCTTTTTAGTCTGATATTGTCCGACTGGTTTTGCCTTTGTTGCCTGTGCTTTTGGTGTCACATGCAAAAGATCATTGCTTTTTCCCTGTGTTTTTTTTCTAGGAGTTTTACAGTTTCAGGTCCTGTGTTTAAGTCTTTAATCCATGGTAGATGGCCAAAAGGACAAAGTCAGGATCCCAAAGAGATATCTGCACCCCCATGTTCACTGAAGCATTATTCATAATGGCCAAGATAGGGAAACAACTCGTGTGTCTACTGACAGAAGAATTGATCAAGAAAATGGAGTACATTCTGGCTGGGTGCAGTGGTTCACACCTGTAATCCCAGCAACTTAGGAGGCCAAGGCAGGTCCAGCCTGGCCAACATGGCAAAACCCTGTCTCTACTAAAAATACAAAAATTAGCCGCATGTGGTGGCAGGCGCCTGTAATCCCAGCTACTAATCAGGAGACTGAGGCACGAGAATCACTTGAACCAGGGAGGTGGAGGTTGCAGTGAGCCAAGATGGTGCCACTGCACTCCAGCCTGGGCGACAGAGCGAGACTCTGCCTCAAGAAAAAAAAAAGTGTAGTATATTCATATCACGGAACATTATTCCGCCTTAAAAAAGAAGGAAACTTGCCATTTGTGACAGCAGGAGTAAACTGAGAAGACATGCTGAGTGAAATAAGCCCCTTACAGAAGGATGAATACTGCATGATTCCGCTTGTATCAGATATCTAAAGGTGCTAAAGTCATATAAGCAGAGAAAAGGACGGTGGTTGCCAGGGACGGGTTGGTGGAGGAGGGAGATGGAAAGTTGTTCAATGGGTATAAAGTTTCAGTTAGGTAAGATGTGTAAGTTCTACAGATCTGTTGGACAAACAGAAGTGCCTATAGGTAACAAGACTGTATTGTACACTTAGAAACTTGTTAAGAGGGAATATCTCATGAGAAGTGGTCTTATAACAATAACAACAAAAAATCCCAAACGGCCCCCAAAACCAAAGGGGCACAATGATTAAACTCATGAACCTGTGCGCGTTAAACATGTGCAGCTTTTGCTGATCAATGATACCTCAATAAAGCTATTTAAAACATACAAAGAAGAGGTAGATTTCTTCTGGTGCCACCAGCTCTGTCATTAGCTGTGTGACCTTGGGCAAGTCCCTTACCCTTTACGGGTTCCAGTTTTATCCTTCTGACAAGAAGAAACAAGCCTCTGCTATCCCCGAGTACCCCTCCTGCTGGAAGACTGCGGCGTGGGGGCCCTGCTGAAAAGCAAACCTTTCATGGGTAGATCTTAGCAATGCAGCAAGGATGTTGGAGTGGACCAGAGATGAGAGGGATGAGAAACTCTGAATATGCAGCAGTTATGATGCACCTGCTGGGTGCAGGATGGCGAGAAAGCCTGACAGGGGCCTGCTGATGGTAAGGTAACCAACACCCCCAAGCTGCATGTGGGAGGGAGGCAGAGGGGCCCAGAGGATGAGAGGAACTGAAAAGGTGATGGGGCCGGGCGCGGCCTGTCATCCCAGAACTGAGAGGTCGAGGTGGGTGGGTCGGTGAGGCAGGTGGATTCCTTGAGGCAAGGAGTCAAGACCAGCCTGGCCAACGTGATGAAACCCTGTCTCTACTAAAAATCACACCTGTCATCCCAGAACTTTGAGAGGCCGAGGTGGGTGGATCACTTGAGCCCAGAAGTTTGAGACCAGCCTGGCCAATGTGGTGAAACCCCATCTCTACTAAAAATACAAAAATTAGCCGGGCATGGTGGCGCATGCCCATAATATCAGCTACTCAGGAGGCTGAGGCACAAGGATTGCTTGAACCTGGGAGGCAGAGGTTGCGGTGAGCCAAGATTGCACCACTGCACTCCAGGCTGGGCAACAGAGCGAGACTTGGTCTCAAAAAAATAAAAATAAAAATAAAGAGAAAGAGAAAGAAAAGGAGCTGGGCCAGAGCTGGGCCAAAGCTGGGTGGAGGATGCCTGGGGACAATTCTTCTGTGTATTCCTCCTGCTGGCCCTGGCCTGTAACACGGGCTCTGCTCTCAGTTCTCAGTTTAGATTTGGTGGTCCTGGACTTGAGATTTCTGACATCCCTTCGGGGCAGCTCCAAGTACCCACCACGTGTGATGCCTGGGACTCACTTGGCCTCTTCACCGTCGCTGGTGCCCTTTCCTGAGTTTCAGGCTCATGAGATCATTCCCTGTCCTCCCATCAAACATGACCCCTCGTGTTCAACTTAGAATGAATGCCTCAGGGGGACAAATACAGTGGAAAGATAAGATTGAAACAGGCAGAGCTTTGAAACGCACAGGGCTTGACAGTGGCACTGGGGACTGGCGTTCTGGAAGGCACATGGGGTGGCCAACGTTTAATTCCAAAGCCAAACCAAAAAGGATCAACTAAGACGCAGTGTGATCCTCGCCTCTACAGAGGTGTCGCGGGTCTGAGCTCAGAGGGGAAGGAGGCTCAATCACGCCCCTCTCCAGGACAGAAGCCACTGCTCAGTTTGAGCAGGGCCTGTGGGTAAAGTGTAGATACAGGAAAAACAGCCCCGTTGTCAATTTTCCCCCTCAAGCTCAAACGCAACAATGAAGCTGCACAAACACTTCTCTACTTACTGGCATGGTTTTGTCTCCAAAGAAATAAATGGTCTTATAACCGTCATTTTCCACATGTCGCAGGCAATACCTCTTGTCCCATCCATCAGGAAAGACATCAAAGCTGATCTGGCCTCCTGCCGGGTGGGGATGGGGCACATACAAGCAAAAGGTGAAAAAGGGGCTAATGATATGTCACTGAAAAAAAACAATTTACTCTTTGTCAGTTAGTGGGGTGCCAAGGTTGATTTTCTGTACTCTAGTTTGCTACTTAGACTATTGCATGGATAGGTTCTAGAAATTAATTCTACATCATGTTTTCTGTTCCAGCATTATTTCACGTAGGTCTAAAATTGAGGCACAGAATGCCAACTCAGAGTGAGAAATGCATTTGCATTTAAGCGCCCTGTCAAGCATGTGGTTTAAAGGAAGCATGCTTATGAAAACTCATTCTGCTGTGCTCGTGTCGGGCTTTAACACACCCTCAGTGGAAAATGCCTGGAAGCAGGCTGCATCCAGCGTATTTGCAGGAAAAATGAGAATCCTCACTGAAGGTGATTTATAGGCAGCGCTCGTGGGCAACAAGAAACCTTTCAAAGCTTTGTCAGAAAGATGTCCATCTCACAGTTCAGGAATACAAAAAACCCACCCACTCATCTGTTAAATATAATCCCTTTGCCATTCCAGTTTTCCTACAACCTCTACCTTTATGAAAGCTAGTACAATGAGGAGGCTTCGAGCAATGACTCATTAGCCCTGACAAGAGAAATCGGTGTGCAAAGCATTTGACAGGCATACTCTAACGAAAGACAAGCCTGAGACATCCATGCTGCAGGAAGAACTCTGCACTGGACACCAGAAGCGTTCACACACTAGCTGGGTAAACAACAGCTTTGTGAACTCGGACAAGTCTCTTCTCCTTTTTGGGCCTGGGTTTCTTAATCTGTAGAAGCCACCCAATTGGCTCCTAAGGTTCCTGCTGTTGAAACATTGTATGATTCCAAGACGTCGGTCTCGTTTACCTAAGGGGTTCAATTCCATGCCTCCCTTACGGAGTTCACTAGAGTGCTTCTCTTCCGCCCAAAGGCGTGAGAAGTTCCCACTCATTAGTCATCGAAGCGCTCCTCTTCTGACCAGAGAAGTGCAGGCAGGAAGAATCCTGCTGGGTAAGAATTTAGAAGCAAGCCCAACAGTCTGGAAGCTGTTTCTTGACTAGGCAAGTCCTATTATGGCTAACTATGCAGAAAAGAGAGCGGCCGCTTTTTGTCTACAGACTGGACTGCTCATTTCATCTTCCTGCCCACCTAAAACTGCACATACTCCATTATCAGTAGCTCACTGGCCCACAACAAATTCCAGGAAATGGGGATCCAAGTTGGTAACACAAACAATATATACAATACCTATGGAAAACGTGAGGCCTTTTCCTGCAAACTCTTTCCGTAGATCTGCTACAAACTTTTGTCTTATATTTTCCTTCTGAGAAAAAAAAAAAAAAGATGCCAATTGTCTCTTGTATTGCAGTTTAGAAAGCACACTTTTAACTACTAGCCACCAAGGTATGAATATCTTATGTATTTATCTGTTTAGTTTTTGAGATGGGGGTCTCACTCTATTGCCCAGGCTGGAGTGCAGTGGCATGATCACAGCTCACAGCAGCTTCAACCTCCCAGGCTCGAGTGATCCTCTCACCTCAGCCAAACAAATAGCCGGGACCACAGGTGTGTGCCACCATGCCTGGCTAATTTTTTTTTTTATTATTTGTAGAGATGAGGTCTCACTATGTTGCCCAGGCTGGTCTTGAACTCCTGGGCTCAAGTGATCCTCCTGCCTTGGCCTCCCAAAGTGTTAGGATTACAGGCATGAACCACCACATGGGGCCATATCTTATTTCCATAAACCCAGCCATTCACCAAAGATATTTCAGAAAGACTTACTTTATCGAGTTCATAGAACTCAATGCGTTCTTCTTGGCTGCAGCTTCTTCCAATTGGCGACACGTTTAACATCCCATTCCGGAATTCAATGAAAGTACCCCTGGGAATGAAAGAGTGACAGAGGTTCCCCAAAACACATTATTTATTTGGGAAACATCATAAACAGCCTAAAATCTTGGGAAATTCTAAAAAGCAGAGGCCAGTGTGGTCAATGTTTCTCAGCTCTGTGCTGTGTAATACGGTAGCCATGAACTACTGTGACTACTGAGACCTGAAATGTGGCTAATATGAATTGAGATTAGATTTGAAAGACTTAGTATGAAAAAGGAATGGAGTCACATCAGTCATGTTGTATACTGACTTTGTGTCAAAATGGTCATATTTTGAGCCTGGATGACACGGCGAAACTCTGTCTCTATAAAAAATACAAAAATCAGCCAGGCATGGTGATGCATGCCTATAATCCCGCTACTCAGGAGGCTGAGGCAGGAGGATTCCATGAGCCTGGGAGGTAGGGGTTGTAGTGAGCTGAGATCACGTCACTGCACTCCAGCCTGGGTGACAGAGTGAGACCCTGTCTCAAAAAAAAAAAAAAAAAGGGTCATATTTTAGATATATCAGGCATCTCACCTTTTCCTTTTCATTCTTTCAAAATGTGGCTACAGAAAATTTAAAATTATACATAGGTCACTTTCTGTTTCTGCTGCACAGTGCTGCTATAGGGCAGATAATTGTATGGTTAATACACAGCTATGAAAATGATTTCCAGCACTGGCAACAGCAGTCGCTTCCCTGAGGAGTCTGAAAATACATGTACCAGACATCTATCTTGCTACTGAACTTCTGAACAGACTGATAGTACCAAGCAAAGCTACACAAAAAAAGGCTCTGAGAATTGTCCAACGAGCCTCAGTAATAACTGAGGAAATTCAATTTACCCATTAGCAGACAGCTCCTAAATGTTTGATTTGATCACATAAAATGAGAAACTAACATTAGTTTAGTCACTTCAAATGAAGATGTTTAACAATGTTCTTTTGGCTGGGTGCGGTAGCTCATGCCTATAACCCCAGTACTTTGGGAGGCCAAGGTGGGTGGATGGCTTGAGCTCAGGAGTTTCAGACCAGCCTGGGCAACATTGCGAAACTCCGTTTCTACAAAAAATACAAAAATTAGCTGGGCATGGTGGCGCACCCCTGTATTCCCAGCTACTTGAGAGACTGAGGTAGGAGGATTGCTTGAGCCTGGGGAGTGGAGGTTGCAGTGAGCCAAGATCGCACCATCGCGCTACAGCCTGGGCAACAGAGGGAGACCCCGTCTCAAAAAACAAACACACACATACAAAATAAAAAACAAAAAACAAAAAAATGATTTTTTCCACTGTTTCCACTATGAGTCTGAAAACAGTTTCTTTGGCTCATGCCTGTAATCCTAGCACTTTGGGAGGCTGAGGTGGGTGGATTCCTTGAGGCCAGGAGTTCAAGACCAGCCTGGCCAACATGATGAAACCCTGTCTCCACTAAAAATACAAAAATTAGCTGGACCTGGTGGTGCATGCCTGTAGTCCCAGCTACTTGAGAGGCTGAGACAGGAGGATCACTTGAACCCGGGAGGTGGAGGCTGCAGTGAGCTGAAAGCGCACCACTGCACTCCAGCCTGGTGACAAAGACTCTGCCTCAAAAAAACAAAACAAACAAACAAAAAAAACCCCACAACCAAAAAAAGAAAACCACCCAGTTTCTTAAAAGTTCAGATAACTTGTAAACTAGACATCATTCTGACCAATGAAATTTAAGCATTCTCTGACAAACTACGCAGCGAAAAGTGTCTTCCAGTTCTAAACGCTGATGCCTGGGAATCCTACGAAACATTTTCCCTGATCTTTTTTTTACTATTTTAATCTCACAGATCTGTTCTCCAGGCACTGGCCATCGGAAATACCGAGAGGCCACATGCCACGTGCAGGGTTGACGACCTAATCCCATGTCAGTGTGGCTCTGGGCACCTCTCCAAGCCTCCTCTTACTCACCTACAGAAAGGCTAATAGCACGTGCTCTGGTCAGCTCCAAAGGGCCTTGTTAAAATCAACGTGCCAGTTATGTAAAGGTACTCTGTAAACTGGGAAGCAATGAATACTTATCAAAGTAAAAACAGCAAAACCTCCATCAGCTGGATCCTCTCCCCTGTTGTGCTCAACTTTCAGAGAAGCAGGCAAATTATGTAACAAAATATGCAAGCCTAAACATCTCTCTCAAAAATCCCATGTCCAGGCCGTCCCGGAGTTGGTGGAGGCCCAGCCTGTCCTCTACCACTTCTGTATGAACACTGAGGCACTAGGGGACTGGTGACCATGCCCCGGGTGACCCTAGGGCTATGGGTCCTAATGATCAGAAAAACAGCTCCATTATTTCCCCCCTACTCAAGGACATATTCTTCTTCTCATTTTCAAGGCACAGAGAGAAGCTGATGCAGTTTAGAAAGCCTTCCCCAAAACAAGGATGAAGGTGGATTACCAAGCAATCAGTTCCTCCCTAAAGACCTGGGCTCTCTGAAGTCTCACTGCATCTGCCTGGCCATCGTGGGATATGTAGTTAGTGTTGTCAGGCAAATGTGGACAAATGTGGGTCAAGGTGGGTCTCAGCTCTGCCTCCTGGATTCACCAAATCTCTTCTACTATTCTGGAATTACGGCTCTCCACATGCCTCTCCCTTGCTAAATGATACACTCTTTGAGGACAGGATTATGCCTTTTTTTTATTTTAATCCTCCCTTAGCACTCGGTCCAGAGTAAAAACGGAACTGACCTGGGATATTTGTATATTTTATCTTTTTGCCAAGGAAAATTTCTAACACACACAAAACTAAACAGAATAGGACAAGTCCTCACATGCCCATTACCCAGCTGCAACAATAACAAAGTCCGGGTCCGGCCTGTCTCATGCAGGTCTCCCCTTGGGCTAAGGGCCATTCCTGCACTCTGGAAGGAAGTGCTGAGCAGGAGGCGCTCAGGTTACGAATCCTAATAGTGTGAAGCAGTCTCTGAAGTACAGCCTGCACTGAAATCGAATTGCCACTTAAACCCTGTTTCGACCCTGATGATTAAGGTGTTACACAGTAAGTACTGAAAACTGGGAAGGCCAGGCACAGTGGCTCACGCCTGTAATCCCAGCACTTTGGGAGGCCGAGGTGGCTGGATCACCTGAGGTCAGGAGTTCAAGACCAACCCGACCAACATGGTGAAAACCTGTCTCTACTAAAAATATAAAAATTAGCCAGGCCTGGTGGTGGGCGCCTGTAATCCCAGCTACTCGGGAGGCTGAGACATGAGAATAGCTTGAACCCGGGAGGCGAAGGTTGTAGTGAGCCAAGATCGCGCCATTGCACCCCAGCCTGGGCAACAGAGCGAGAAAGAAAACTGGGGGTAAAAATGAGAAGGATTTCAAAGAAATCACCTGCAACCTCACCATCAAGAAATAGCCACGGTTAACATTTGGGTCTATTTCCTGCCAGTCTTTTCACTGTGGGCATTTATGTTCATCGTTATTAGTATTACTATTATTTTAAAAATGGAATTGAGATAACTGTACCCATGGCAGAAGGTAGGTCCCCAAACCAAACATTTATGAAAGCCAGGGGCGGTGGCTAACGCCTGTAATCCCAACATTTTGGGAGACTGAGGTGGAAGGATCGCCTGAGGCCAGGAGTTGCAGACCAGCCTGGACAATATGGCAAGACCCTGTCTCTACAGAAAATTAAAAAATTAGCCAGGCATGGTAGCATGTGCCTGTAGTCCCAGCTACTCAGGAGGCTGAGGTAGAAGGATCACTTGAGCCAAGGAGGTTGAGGCTGCAGTGAGCTATGATCATGCCACTGCACTCCAGCCTGGGCAACAGTGCGAGATGCTCTCTCTCAAAAACAAACAAACAAAAAACAAAAAGAAAGCCTATAGAGTCAGAAAATGAGAGAAGCAGTCTTTGAAAGACTGGAACAAAGGTCCGTGGGTCAGGTGGCAGTTGCTCAGGTGGCACCCGCCAGGGGGGAACTGGGAGCTGGAATAGCCAGGTCTCACATTTGCCAACAGAAGCCAGAAATCCAGATGTTTAAAACATAAAATTAGGCTGGGTGTGGTGGCTCTCGCCTGTGATACCAGCAATTTGGGAGGCTGAGGCAGGTGGATCAGTTGAGGTCAGGAGTTCAATACCAGCCTGGCCAACACAGTGAAACACCATCTCTACTAAAAATGCAAAAAAAAAAAAAAAAAAAAATTAGCTGGGCATGGTGGTACGTGCCCGTAATCCCAGCTACTCCAGAGGCTGAGGCAGAATTGCTTGAACCTGGGAGGCGGAGGTTGCAGTGAGCCGAGATCCTACCACTGCACTCCAGCCTGGGCCACAGAGTGAGACTACGTCTCAAAAATAAAAACATAAATAAATTTTAAAAAGTAAAATCAGACTTTTACATGATGGCAATTAATCCAGATTTTCTTTAACACTGCAGGCCAACCAGATTTGGGTTTTATATGGATCTGGCCCGAAGGCTTCCTGTCTGAGACTTCCCAATCCAGGGTTTCTGTTGCTTTTTGTACACGCTGCTTCACTGCTGTTTCCTCTCACTGACAGCCTTTGAAAGCATATGGGCTTCAATGGCTGTATAAATTTCCATCATGTGGACAAGCCATCATTTACATAATCACTCTTGTACTGTTGGCTTTGTGGACTGTTTCCAATTATTCCTTACTAAGTGCTGGGATTCGGATTTAAATTCGCTGGCCCATGGTGGCTACTGAACCCTGCTGTGAACCAGCAGCACCAGGGTAATCAGAGAAAACGTGGATTTCCAAGCTCGACTCTCAGGCTTTCTGAATCACAACTGTCAAGGGGCAGGCTAAATATCAGACTTTGTTTTTACAACTCTTTAGGTGATTTTATAATCCTATTTGGAGAATGCCCACATTAACCCACCATATGACACTACGTTATGTTCCAGTGATGCCTCTTTGTTACAAGCAAACCCACCTCTTCTTCGGGAGTTTAATTTTCGCAATGTAGCTCAGACAGTAGTTGATTAAATCTTGGATTAGGGCCTCACCCAGATGACTTTGAATATTCTAGATGAAGAAAATACTTGAGTTATTTGATTCAGCAGGAGCATTTTCAAAACAGCTTTATAGCAAACCCAGGGTCGTCAGCCACTATTGTTGAAAATCAGTAGGCTGATATAGCAGTGATGGTGACATGCCTCACTGCCTCTTTAATTTCTTCTCTTATTTCTCTGGTCAAAAACATTAGGCAAGCCAGAAAGGCTTTAGTCAAAAGCGTTTGCTGCTTCATTACCCAAGATTTTTGTACTCATTATTGTTCAAATGCTTCCTGTAAGGCCCAAAGAGCTTACTGCTGCCACTTTTATTCAATTAAAATATCGCCAGATATTGACAGAAAATTTATGTTTCACTTCAGCATTCTCTTACGTCTGAACAGAATGATCTTACTACTACTAAGAGCCACATAGTACCTCTTAAAAATGCTTATAGTGGCCAGGTGTGGCAGCTCACACCTGTAATCCCAGCACGTTGGGAGGCTGACGCAGGTGGATCACTTTAAGTCATGAGCTTGAGACAAGCCTGGCAAACATGGTGAAACTCTGTCTCTACTAAAAATACAAAAATGAGCCAGCCATGCTGGTGGATGCCTGTAATCCCAGCTACTTGGGAAGCTGAGGCTGAAGAATCATTTGAACCCAAGAAGTTACAGGGAGCCAGGACTGAGTCACTGCACTCCAGCCTGGGCAACAGAGTGAGATTCTGTCACAAAAAAAGAAAAAAAAAACAAAAACAAAACCCAACGCTTATAATGAGGCAACCTGCTCTAGGTTTATCATCACAGAAATGTTATTAATAGATTTAAAGCCAGGCATGGTGGCATGTCCCTGTAGTTCCTGCTACTTGGGAGGCTAAGGCAGAGGATCACCTGTGCCCAGGAAGTCTAGGCTACTAGGATTGCACCACTGCACTCCAGCCTGGTTAACACGGCATGACCCCATCTTCTTAAAAAAAAAAAAGAAAGAAAAGGTTGGGTGTGGTGGCTCATGCCTGTAATCCCAGCACTTTGGGAGGCTGAGGTGGGAGGATCACTTGAGGTCAGGAGTTGGAGATCAGCCTGGTCAACATGGTGAAACCCTGTCTCTACTAAAAATATACAAATATTAGCTGGGTGTGGTGGCGTGTGCCTGTAATCCCAGCTACGGGGGAGGCTGAGGCATAAGAATTGCTTGAACCAGGGAGGCAGAGGTTGCAGTGAGCCGAGATCGTGCCACTGCATTCCAGCTCCAGTCTGGGTGACGAGCAAGACTCCGTCTCAAAAACAAACAAACAGAACAAAACAAGAAAAGAAATATTATATTTAAAAAGTATAAAAATTTAGTTATTTAGAATAGTAATAGTCACATGGTTCAAAATTCAAAACAAAAAGAATACAGAGTAAAGATTCATTTCTACCCCTGTTCCTCATCTTCCCAGAGGCATTCAATGTGAAATGCCCTTTTAGAAAACACTTTTAATAGTATATAGTAATTCGGATACTCAAGAACCTACCTGTTTACACAAGAGCTTCCCATCTTTGTATGCTACCAAGCCATTTTCTGGAAACACATAATCATATTTTTCAACCACTACAATCAAAACCAAAAAAACACTTAGAATGCAAAGAATCAAAACCCGTGTTTCTATTCCTTGATTAACAATGACCACTAATAAAACCGCTAAACTCCAGCAAGGACTGTGAGAGACCATCTCATCTTACAGACTAAGAGAAGAGTATGGAAAAACCTTCCTTATTGTTTTTTTTTTTTAATGGCTCTTTTTGGTTACATATTTAAACGATGACTGGGCAGGAGATTAGAGACTTGGTGACAGGTTATCTTACGTCCCTGACTTCAGCCTGACTGCCTGTAAAGGAAGATGCTGGTCCACGATGCTGATGGTTTGCCAGCAGCAACCAGGGCAGTGAGTGAAAGTGCAGATTTCCAAGCTACGCTCTCCGGCTTCCTGAATCAGAATTGCTGAGGGACAGGCTAAATATATTTTTAAAAAGCTCTTTGGGCTGAGTGCCGTGTGGCTCACGCCTGTAATCCCATCCCTTTGGGAGGCTGAAGCGGGTGAATCATGAGGTCAGGAGTTCCAGACCAGTCTGGCCAACATAGTGAAATCCCATCTCTACTAAAAATACAAAAAATTAGCCGGGCATGGTGGCAGGCGCCTGTAATCGCAGCTACTTGGGAGGCTGAGGTAGGAGAATTGCTTGACCCTGGGAAGCGGAGGTTGCAGTCAGCTGAGATCGTGCCACTAAACTCCAGCCTGGGCGACGGTGCAAGACTCCATCTAATGTCAAAAAAAAAAAAAGCAAAAAAAAAAGCCCTAAAAGACCTCTGACGGCCAGGCACAGTGATTCACACCTGTAATCCCAGCACTTTGGGAGGCCGAGGTGGGCAGACCACCTGAGGTCGGGAGTTCAAGACCAGCCTGGCCAACAGGGTGAAACCCCATCTCTACTAAAAATACAAAACTTAGGTGGGCGTGCTGGTTGGCGCCTGTAGTCCCAGCTACTTGGGAGGCTGAGGCTGAGGCACAAGAATCACTTGAACGCAGGAGGCAGAGGTTACAGTGATCCAAGAATGCACCACTGCACTCCAGCCTGGGCCGGAGAACGAGACTCTGACTCACAACAAAACAAAGCACTCTTTGGTGATTCTTATAATCAGTCTGGTTTGGAAACTATCCATGCTGTCAACCTTAATGGAGCGATTCTCAAACTTCAGGTACCTGTTAAAATGCAGATCCCCTATGTGTTGGGTGGGGCCCCCACACTCCTATTCTAATAAGCTTCCCAGGAGATTCTGATACAGGTGGGCCTTCACCTGTCTTTCAGCTGGTGAATGTTTTGATTCTATTGTTGCATGTCTCTCAAAGGTGCAGACACTACGCTACCCTACACAAAACTTCCCTGAGCAAGTGGTTAAATACACAACTAGACGCAGAAAGGGTGATCATGAGGAGGTAACAGGATTTTCAGGGCTTCATGATCCCCAGTATGTGGTTTATAGCATTTCTAAGTAGGAGACCAACCAGGAAAATGAAGTGGAAGTGCAAGAGTTTTTAAAGGCATTGTGGAGATTACTCTTCTAGTAATGGGGATCCAATAAATACAGGGTACACAGATTTGGACTGTAAGATATTACATCTCTGAGAACAGTAGTTCTCAAATAGAGGTGATTTTACACACAGGTCATTTGGCAATGTCTGGAGACACTTCCGGTTGTCAGAGCCGTATGTGTGCGTGTGTGTATGCTGTGGGCATCTAGTGGGTAGAGGCCTGGGATGTCGCTAAATACCCTACAATGCACAGGACGGCCTTCATAATGGAGAACTAACTGGTCCAAAATATCAATAGTGTGAAGGTTGAGAAATCTTGCTCTAGAGGAGCTGGTTTCAAGATGTGAGGACTCTGGGGACAATAGGGGTTAAAAGATCAATTCATCCACCTCTCCACTTACATTTCTTTTTTTTTTTTTTTTTTCCAAGACGGAGTTTCGCTCTTATTGCCCAGGCTGGAGTGCAATGGTGCGATCTCGGCTCACTGCAACCTCTGCCTCCTGGGTTCAAGCAGTTCTCCTGCCTTGGCCTCCCGAGTAGCTAGGCACAGGCACCCACCACCACGCCCAGCTAATTTTTTGTATTTTTAGTAGAGACGGGGTTTGATCATGTTGGCCAGGCTGGTCTCAAACTCCTGACTTCAGGTGACCCACCCGCCTCAGCCTCCCCAAGTACTGGGATTACAGGCGTGAGCCACCACGCCTGGCATCCACTTACAATTTCTTACAGGCCAGGAGGCCCTGGGGCTATGCAGATGAATAACTCATACTCCTGCTCTTCAAAAACATATAATCGGATAGTTTACAATAATTACAGAATGCTACATTAGCAGGGTTGTACACTAGAATCTCTCGGAGGTACTTACTAAAATAGGATTCCCAGGCTCCACAGACCTATCAAGTCAGAATCTCCAGTGAAGGGGTCAAAAACCTCTCTGGTTTTTTGGGGTCCTGTGCTGGAGATTCTGTTCCAGTGATGGGGAGGTGAGGGGGGCTGTCAGAGGGACAATTTGAAGACCAGCCTGACTGGGGCTAGAAGGGCAGCGAACGGGTACAAGCAAGAAGTATTCCAGGCAGAGAGATTACTATGTGCAAAGACACAGCCACTGACCTTTCTAGGTGAATCTACTCACACATCTGAGTACCCAGTTCTCCATCAGTAACTCCAGAAATTTACTGGATTAAAAGCAGAGGAAAAATAAGGGCCAAGAAAATGTTTCCCAAACAAGGAAGCAGAAAGTCTGCCATATGGGGATAAGGTTTTAGGGCAGCCTATGATACTTGGCAACAATATCCTCATAAGAAGTTAATCTTTTACTAGATGTAATTAGCAACCTCTCATTTACCATCATTTCCCAGTTGCTCCTGCACTTTCTCAAAGTCCGAACCGCCTACCACTCCGATTTTGATCTTCTGCCTCAATTTTTGCAGGAAGTCATCCATTTCTTTGGTAATTTTCTAAATTTCAAGAAGGAAAATACAACACTCATAAGCCAAAAAATAATCAGGAGACTAAAACTCTAAGGGTAACACAAATACACAAATCTTATTTTCTTATTTAAAAATTAAAGAAAAAAATTGTTTTTGACATAGGGTCTCACTTGTCACCCAAGCTGGAGTGCAGGGGCATGGTCATAGCTCACCGCAGCCTCGACCTCGACCAGGGCTCCGGTGATCCTCCTACCTCAGCCTCCTGAGTAGATGGAACCACAATTATGCGCCAGCACACCTGGCTAATTTTTTTATATTCTGTAGAGACGAAGTTTTGAGGCCAGTCTGGAACTCCCGGGTTCAGGAGATCCACCAGCCTTGGTCTCCCAAAGTGCTGACATTACAGGCATAAGCCAGGCCTACAAGCCTTATTTTCATACATGCCAATTAAGTTACCAGCTCTCTACACAGTTCAAATATTTTAGTTGTAATTGGGAGGGAGGCATCTTTACCAGAATAAACTTAAGTGTTATTTTTACCACATTTTAAACACAGGTAATATGTTAGTAGCTGTTGTGCACTGTGCTAGCTAATTTTTTACGCATTTATATACCCATCTATGGGCACATATACAAATAGGTCTTATTTTTGAAACATAAATGGAATCATTCTATGTCCTTTGCAGCAACTTCGCTTTTTCAGCAACTTCGCTTTTTCAGCCTGATGTATTCCTTTTAAATGCTACACTATACTCCATCTATGGATTTAAGTTGTTGATTTTAAAACAAAATAACATAATGAAATTAAAGAGGAAGCTCAGGGCCAGGCATGGCGGCTCACGCCTATAATCCCATCACTTTGGGAGGCCGAGGCCGGTGGATCACCTGAGGTCAGAGTTCGAGACCAGCCTGGCCCACATGGCAAAACCCCATCTCTACTAAAAATACAAAAATTAGCCGGGTGTGGTGGCACGCGCCTGTAGTCCCAGGTACTCAGGAGGTTGATGCAGGAGAATCACTTGAACCTGGCAGGCGGAGGCTGCAGTGAGCCGAGATCGTGCCCCTGCACTCCAGCCTGGGTGATAGAGCGGGACTTCGTCTTGACAAATGAATAAATAAATAAATAGGAGAAGCTTAGAACTGATTTATTGCAATTACTCAAAACAAAAAAAATGGAAAAGAGTAAGATGACTAGATTTTTTAGTCTCTTCTAAAAGCAAAGCTCCTATCTAGAAAGAGTGGTCTTAGTGGTAAGACTTTATGGTAAATTCCAAACTGTGTGATAATTTTTAAAAAGTTATAAACTAAAATGAAAAACAGCCCTACATTAAGACACATCACAATGTATTTTTACAAGTCTTATAACTCAGTACTTTGAGCAATCTTAGTTGAACATTTACACTGAATGTCTATTTTTTTTTTTGACACGAAGTTGCACTCTGTCGCCCAGGCTGGAGTGCGGTGGTGTGCTCTTGGCTCACTGCAACCTCCATTTCCTGGGTTCAAGCGATTCTCCTGTCTCAGTCTCCCAGGTAGCCAGGACTACAGGCGCCCGCCATCACGCTCAGCTAATTTTTTGTATTTTTATTAGAGATAGGGTTTCACCATGTTGGCCAGGCTGGTCTCGAACTCCTGACCTCAAGTGATCCGCCCACCTCAGCCTCCCAAGGTGCTGAGATTATAGGCATTAGCTACCGCGCCCGGCTGAATGTCTTTTTTTTGAGACAGAGTCTCGCTGTGTCTCCCAGGCTGGAGTGCAGTGGCGCGATCTCCACTCACTGCAAGCTCCGCCCCCCGGGGTTCACGTCATTCTCCTGCCTCAGCATCCCGTGTAGCTGGGACTACAGGCTAATTTTTTGTATTTTTAGTAGAGACAGGGTTTCACAGCATGAGCCAGGATGGTCTCGATCTCCTGACCTCGTGATCCGCCTGCGGCCTTCCAAAGTGCTGGGATTATAGGCGTGAGCCACCGCGCCTGGCCCTGAATATCTTTTTTAAAAAGTTACTAGAAATTTAGAAAATACAAAAAACCATTTAATTCACCCTCAGTATATAAACACTTGGAGTTCAATGATTTTTCTTTAAAAATTTTTTTTAGAGTAACACATGAATCTGATTAAAATAAAACTGCATAGAAGGGCTTGTAATAGAGTGCAATCTTTTCTACTCTCACAGTGGAATTTGAACCTATTAGACAAAATCTAGAACTGCAGGAGTGGCCCTTAAGAGTCAGAACGCAGTGGCTCATGCCTGTAATCCCAGAACTTTGGGAGGCTGAAGCAGGTGGATCACAAAGGCCAGAGATGGAGACCATCCTGGCCAACATGGTGAAACCCTGTCTCTACCAAAAATACAAAAATTAGCCAGGCATGGTGGCGGGCGCCTTAAGTCCCAGCTACTCAGGTGCCTGAGGCAGGAGAATCGCTTGAACCTGGGAGGCGGAGGTTGCAGTGAACTGAGATTGCACCACTACACTCCAGCCTGGCGACAGAGTGAGAGTCTGTCTCAAAAAAAAAAAAAAAAAAAAAAAGAAGAGTCAGAACTGTGAATATCAGATCAGAAGCACTTTCCTGAATGGCATACCCAGTAACTAGGACAGCTTCCACCTTAGCACAGATAGGAAATGGCAAACTTGACAGGAACCAATGTCCTGAGGCTCAGGGGCTTGTACCAGGTCGGCTGTGTGAAACTGAGGAGGTTAGTTCTTCACGGAGTGTGTTTCCTTATGTTTAAAAAGGTAATAACAACTATCCTACCTGGAAAGAAAGATGAAGGAAGGTTGAGAGGGTCCAGCGAAATCATGAAAAAGGGTTGGCAATGTAAACCCTAGACCGCTATGGCCCACAGACCACACTGGGCAGCTGTTTGTTTCTGTAACAAATAAATACAGTTTTACCGGTACACAGCCACTCTGTGTTTACATAGGGTTTATGGCTGGTTTTTGTACTAAAGTTCAGTGGCTACTATAGACCATATGGTCTGCTATAGACTATATGCTATATGGCCCTTTACTATAGACTATATGCTATATGGCCCTTTACAAAAAATGAATTGGGGACCGGAGTATTAGACCACTATGGGCTTTTAACAACCCCAAGTGTGTGATAGCTGAATTTGAGAATCAGAAAAAGCCTTTGAAGAACTTGGGAGTTGAGTGTCATCACTAGGTAGATCAAACCTGTGGCTGAGAAGGGCAAAATGATACGTCTAAGGTCACACGCATTTGACGTGGCTTTCTGGAGCACACCATTGTTACCAAGCGAAGACTACGAGGGGTGAGGATAGAAGTTGAGGATAGTGAGACCATTAGGGTCCAGTCTCAAGTTGAAATGGCCGGTTGTCAGTGGCAAATTTCTGAAAAGGGGACAGGAAAGCCTCATCTCAAGGCTGATAGTGACTGAAACTGATCTGTGCCTGTAGCAGCAAAATCTGGAAGTGGAAAGCAAGTTTCCAAAGGCCCAAAGAGGCTCTCAGCGGGCAGCCTGTAATAACCTAGGGCTCCTCCATCTTCCTAGTCCACTGCAGGGGCTGGAGATGGGTGTGGTGGAGGTGGTTACTATTTACTGAGGCCTAGTGTGCTGTGTGCAACATACTTTCAAGAACTTACACAATCTCATTTGATCCTCACAAACACCATATGGAACAGGTGTTCCCATTTAAAGCTGTAGATACTGAGGCTCAGAAAGGTTAATGACTTGCTCAAGGTCACACAGCTGTGAAGAGGTGAAGATGCGACTCCACTAGGTCGATTTCACCTGGAAACCTGTTTTTAATATAATGACTCACGGCACAGCCCATTGGTTACAGGATTGAGGCCGGCAAACAGCTGATAAGGGGCACACAGCTGATGTCGGGTTCAAATCCTGGTCCATCGGTCCCAAGGACTAGCGATGAGTCCAGATTGCATTTTCCAACCAAGCACAAGTTTCCTTCTCTTAAGAGTTCTTCAGCCCCGTCTCATCTTTCCAAGCATCAGAGCTCTTGAAGAGCTGGTTAGGGCCTCCCTCTCATCCCTCCAGGGCACCTAGAATAGGGTCCAGCCCCCGTGAGGACGTAGGCGGTCCTTAGCCAGCCCTTGGCGCCTACCCTGGATAGTCGATAGCTCCAACTGGGAACAGCACGGACTCTGCGTCGGCTGCCACCAGCCCGCCGGGCGCCACTTACCTGCCGCGGGGCGGTGAGGGTCCCATCCACGTCGAAGAGGCAGAGCGCTGGGCCAGGCGCTGCCATGTCCCCAGCGTCTAACCGCACCCCGCAAGACTCGTTGGCATCAGGAACTCGGCCCGGAACTTCCGAGTTCGGCCCCCGAGCCGCAGGGCACGTCGGGAAGAGGAGGAGACTCCGTTCCCACAACGCCTGGGACTAGCGCCAGGCACGATTCCTGGACCGCAAATCCCAGGGTGCAACGCGGATCACGCCCGCCTTGTATATTCGAGCATGCGCTCTTAGAGGTTCCGGGGGCCGGTGGGATTTACTTCCGGCAGCAGGCTGTGGAGCCATGGTAAGGAGTCTGGTGGCTCTCCTTGAGGGGGTGATGCTCTTTGGGGGTCGGTCGGGGTCAGAGCTGGGGCAGGCAGGCACGACGCCTGAATTTCAGACCTGAAGAATCCGTGGGAGGAAGCTCTGGCGTGGGTTACCATTCGCCATTCCCGGGCTTTCTCTGCCCTCCTTGGGTCACGTGCGCACAGTAGTAATAGCTAAAACTCGCCGAGCTCTCACAGCGCATCAGGTACTAAGTTGAGGGCTTTGAAACCATCTTCTCCTTCACTGTGTTCTGAGTCCCCATTTTGAAAGCCGAAGAAACCGAAGCTCAGGGGTGTGGAGTGATTTGCTCAAGAATCCACAGGTAGTGACTGATGGAGCCAGAATTGGAACCAGAGCTTTTACTGCTTCACTACCCACCTAATAATATGTTTGTGCTACGTGTTGGGGCCTCCTTGCCTCGCTCCTCCTCCTCCTCCTCGTTGTTTCCCCTTCCCCTGACTAGGTTAAGGGAAAGCAGCAGTTCCCTCCAGCACCCAAGATAACGTATGAATCAAACAGAATTAGAAAGTTTGTTGGGATAACTATCTCACAGATTTGTTGCTTGAGTTCCCCACTAAGACATTGATTATTCAGTTTCCTGCTTGGGGAAATGTTCACACCCCCTTGTGGATCCATTGTCCAGCCCAGAGTTGGGACTCCCTAGATATGTTTTGAATTATTGATGGCCGCACCTCCTTTCTTGTATTTATTTGGAATTGCCTGATGGAAGGAGGACTCTGCTGCACTCACTGACTGTGTGTTCTTTGGTAAATATCTTACCCTCTCTGGGCTTAGTTTCCCTAGTGGTAAAGTGGAAATAGTGATAACTGTCTTAGATAGCTGTTGTGATGCCCACATGAGATAACATCTGGCTTTACCCTTCCCTCCTCTGGCAATAATGGTGACCTTGCAGGATTGGCAGAAGCCTTGGAGTATGGTGCTTTGCAGATGTTCACCGTGTGATTAATGTGGTTGAATTCCATGAGAGAAATCGTCTACTGTCTCCCTTTCAGGCTGCCCTTCTCCGAGTTGTGCCTAGATTTCGGGGAAAAGCTGCGTGGGAAAGGCCTCTCCATGGGCTGTGGTGCTGCAGTAGGCAGGAGGATCCTAAGAGGTGGGTGGGGAGCAGGTCACCCACCGCGAAGGAGAAACCACCAAACCAAGAGACTGAGAAATTCTGGATGTTTTACCGTTTTGATGCCATCGGAATCTTTGGGTTCCTGTCTCGACTGAAGTTGGCACAGACTGCCCTGACAGTGGTAGTTTTGCCACCAGCCTGTTACTGGTATTCCCAGGGCCTCCTGACTCTCAACACCGTGTGCCTGATGAGTGGGATATCGGGCTTTGCCCTGACCATGCTGTGCTGGATGAGCTATTTCTTTCGGAGACTGGTTGGTATCCTGTATCTGAATGAGTCTGGCACCATGCTGCGGGTGGCCCATCTGAGCTTCTGGGGCTGGCGGCAGGACACATACTGTCCCCTGGCAGATGTGATTCCCCTGACAGAAACCAAGGACCAGCCTCAGGAGATGTTCATGCGTATCCAGCGGTATAGCGGGAAACAGACCTTCTATGTTACCCTGCGCTATGGACACATCCTGGACAGAGAGCGTTTCACGCAGGTGTTTGGGAGACATCAGATGTTCAAGTAAACAACTGGGGCCTGGACCTCTGGGTAACCCTGGGTCACCTGGATTGACAGGAAGGCTGAGGGTGTGGGCACAGCTGAAGAAAGGGGATTGGGTACTTGGAGACTTTGCCTGGGCCCCTGGGAACATGTGTTTTGTGATGAAGGAATTCACAAGGCAAGAGCTGGTGTCCAGGTTTAGGAAAAAGGCTCTAAGCAAGTTCTTACAGCACTCGTTTGTGACATTCAGTCAGATAATGGCCAGAAGTTTTTGTTAAGAGCCAATTCTTAGAAGAACCTATGCCAGGGTCACCCAGACAGTCCATTGGTGTGAAATTGAAAGGCAAAGAGGTGTGGTGGGGGAGCATAGGATTTGGAGTCAGAAGTCTCAGTTCTGTCACTTGTCCTGGGGTGGGTTATTGAGTCTCTTTGAACCTTGGTTTTCACATCTGTAAAATGGAAAGTCCTGCTTGTTTCGTGGGATGGATGTGGGAATAAATGTCAAACGTGTGGCAGACTCAGCAGCCTAGAGCAGATAGCATTAAGCATTTGGTCAGAGGTTTTGGCATGGAGAAAGGCTTCGAGCAGTCAGCAGGGACTTCCAGAGCCCTGTGCTGTGCCCCTCACACATCCAGCAGCAGAAAGGTCTGCCAGGATGTTACTACACATCGATGAGCAGCGATGTCGTCCAAATGAGCACGAAACCCCATTTGAGGTTTGTTCACCACCCTGAGGTCTAGAGGCTCTTGCTTTGGATGGCCCTGCAGTGTAATAAAGCCTAATGGACCGTATGCTGGTACGTTCTTTTATAAACTAAAGCCAGTTATATGCATTGCCCTGCATAATTAATAATACATGTTCATTATGCAATTTGTAACACAGTAAAGAGGAAGGAAGGCATGATCTTTATTATTTTGCCACTCGAAAGTCAATAAGAATGTTTTATTGCCGGGTGCGGTGGCTCACACCTGTAATCCCAGCACTTTGGGAGGCTGAGGCAGGTGGATCACAAGGTCAGGAGATTGAGACCATCCTGGCTAATGGTGAAACCCCGTCTCCACTAAAAAATACAAAAAAAATTAGCCGAGTGTAGTGGCAGGCACCTGTAGTCCCAGCTACTCGGGAGGCTGAGGCTGGAGAATGGCATGAACCTGGGAGGCGGAGCTTGCAATGAGCCGAGATCGCGCCACTGCACTCCATCCTGGGCGACAGAGCGAGACTCCCTCTCAAAACAAAACAAAACAAAAAATAATAATGTTTTATTGTGTAGCCTTCCATTTTTCTTAACCGTACCAAGATACACCTAACAAATTTATCCTTTTACTCATATTTAAGAGTGTAATTCAGGGACATTAAGTATATTAACAGTGTTGTACAGGCTGGGCGCAGTGCCTCACGCCTGTAATGCCAGCACTTTGGGAGGCTGAGGCGTGTGGATCACTTGAAGTCAGGAGTTCAAGACCAGTCTGGCCAACGTGGCGAAACCCTGTCTCTACTAAAAGTACAAAAATTACCTGGGCATAGTGGTGGGCACTTGTATTCCCAGCGACTAGAGAAGCTTGAACCCGGTAGGCAGAGGTTGCAGTGAGCTGAGATCACGCCACTGCATTCCAGCCTGGGCGACAGAGCAAGACTATCTCAAAAACAAACAGAACAGAACATGTTGTAGAACCGTCACCACCATCCATTTCCAGAATGTTGTCATTATCCCAAATAGAACTAAGATACCTATTGAACAATAATTTCCTTCTTTTTCCAGCCCTTGGCCACCACTAATCTGCTTTCTGTCCCTCTGGATTCGCCTATTCTGGATATTTCATATAAATGGAATCATATAATATGTGACCCTTTGTATCTGGCCTTTTTTTTGAGATGGAATCTCCCTATGTTTCCCAGGCTCGAGAGTGGTGGCGCAGTCTCCGCTCACTGCAACCTCCGCCTCCCCGGTTCAAATGATTCTCCTGCCTCAGCCTCCCAAGTAGCTGGGATTATAAGTGCCTGACACCACGCCTGGCTAATTTTTGTATTTTTAGTAGAGATGGGGTTTTCACCATGTTGGCCAGGCTGGTCTCGAATTCCTGACCTCAAGTGATCCCACCCACCTCGGCCTCCCACAGTGCTGGGATTATAGGCATGAGCCAGCACAGCTGGCCTGTATCTGGCTTCTTTGACTTGGTGTAGTGTTTTCAAGGTGCATCCATGTTGTAGCACGTGTCAGTGCTATTTCTTTTTTATGGTTAAATACATTTATGGGTGCAGTGTATATTGTCTGTATATACCACATTTTGTTTGTCCATTCATCTGTTGGACGTTTGAGTTGTCGTCACCTTTTGACTGTTAATGAATGAACATTTGGCTATTGCTATGAACACTGGTATACAAGTATCTGTTCGAGTCCCTGCTTTCAGTTGTTTTGGGTACGTACTGAGAAGTGGATTTACTGGATCCTGTGGTAATTCTGTTTATTTTTGAGGACCTGCCACTTTCCCACAGCGGCTGTACCATTTTATACGCTCACCAGCAATGGACAAGGGTTCCTGTTTCTCAACATTCTTGTCAACAGTGGTTATTTTTCCTTTTTTTTTTTTAATTTGAGATGGAGTCTCGCTCTGTCACCTACGCTGGGTTGCAGTGGTGCGATCTTGGCTTACTGCAGACTCCGCCTCTCAGGTTCAAGCGATTCTCTTGCGTCAGCCTCCCGAGTAGCTGGGATTTCAGACACCCACCACCATGCCCAGCTAATTTTTCTCTTTTTAGTAGAGACGTGGTTTTGCCATGTTGGCCAATCTGGTCCCGAACTCCTGAACTCAAGGGATCCACCTACCTCGGCCTCCTAAAGTGCTGGGATTACAGGTATGAGCCACCGTGCCCGGCCCTTCACTTCGATGCTTCTATCCTGTGCTTCCATCCTTGCTTTACTGGAGTCCATTTTCGCAGCTGTCAAAGTGATGCTTAAAAACAGAATCACATCACTCTGCTGTGAAGGCTGATGGCCTAATCCACCCTCCCCTTTCCTCCCTCATCCGCAACTCCGTGGAGATCATTCCCCCAGGTCACCATTGCCTTGCTCTTCTCCAGTCATCAAGAATATTCCAGCCTTAAGGCCTTTGCATTGACAGTTTCCTCTGCCTGGAAGGCTTTCTCCCTAGATACCTGCAAAGAGAACTAACCGCCTCCCCTTCAGTGTCCTCTCTGTATAACGGAGTTTCACTATTTATGCTCAAGAAGTGTAGTGAATATTCAATTATATAGAAGAGAAATGTGCATAGCAGTTACACGTGGCTATTCATTCCTTCTGTACCTTGCCTTCAGCTGCCTATCCGTTCTTCAGTGACTGTGACTCCCTTCCCCATGAAGACATAAAGCCTGTGGCTAAAAAATGTCTTAAGAAGTCATAATGATTTGACGTTAACCTCATTAAAACCAAAAACTCTCTTGGTTTGGTTGTAAGTAATGACCTGAGTGAACTTCACCCCGGGATATTCTGATTATGTCTGGGGTGGGTCCCCAGGATCTGTCTGTTTGACCGGCTTGAAGCCAATTCTGAGATTCAGGCAGGCTGGGAATTTCTGAAATAGACTACTAGAACAGAAGACACCAGAGTGACACATGGTTCTGTGGACTTTGTGTTCCTGGGCCAATTTTCTGCCCAAAGAATAGGTTCTTAACACTGGCTTTATGTGTAGAATCTCCTGGAGAGTGTTTTTAAAACCCCATTGTCAAAGCCCATGACCAGGCATTTTTATTTTCACGGTTCCCTGGGTGATTCTAACGTGATTGACCATCGCTGCCCCTGAAGTATCACCACTCTGTTAAGTCTGCAAGGGGCTTGTCCTGGGAGGTGAGACCACAGATTCTCACCCATGCAGGCATTCAATGTGTGGTCTGCTCACGCAGTACCAGCAGAGGGCACACAGAGCAAATGCATTATTCTAACCCTTTATCCCTAAGCTGAAATCACAGATCTCCACCAGACAGCAGGAAATGTGTTACGGCTTCCGTCATGCACCAGTAGGGTAGTACCTGAGAGCTGCCCCCAAAAAACCAAAGTCAACAACAAAAGCAATAAAAGGCCAGGCACAGTGGCTCACATCTGTAATCCCAACTCTTTGGGCGGCCAAGGCGGACAGATTGCTTGAAACCAGAAGTTCGAGACCAGCTTGGGCAACATGGTGAAACCCCATTTCTACTAAAAATGTGAAAAATTAGCTGGGTGTAGGGTACATGCCTGTATTCCCAGCTACTGGGGAGGCTGAGGTGAGAGGATCACTTGAGCCCGAGGGGCAGAGGTTGCAGTGAGCTGAGACTGCACCACTGCACTGCAGCCTGGGTGACAGAGCGGGATCCTGTCTCAAAAAACAAACAAAAAAAACCATTTAAGTGTGCCCAGCGCTTGTTGAATCTGGTACAACCTGGGCATCTGTTTGTTTATGCTTCCCAGGTTATTCCACGGTACCCAAGCTTCGAGAATCACCCATAGCCATGCAATAGAAGGCAAAGCAGCTTCTCAGAAAATGGGAGTTGTCTTTAGATTTGCGTGGTGGGTATATTGGCAGTTCCCCCCTTTAACAACACTTCTAAACATGATTGTCTTAGTTCACTTGGGCTGCTCTAACAAAAATACCATAGGCTGGATGGCTGAAGCAACATTTGTTTTTCACAGTTCTGGAGGCTGAAAATCCAAGATTAATGCGTCAGCGGGTTCACTGTCTAGGAGGACCTGTTTCCTGATTCATAGACAGGCTTGTTCTTGCTGTGGTCTCACATGGCAAAAGAGGTGAGGGAGCTCTCTGAAATTCTTTTATAGGGCACTAATCCCATTCGTGAAGGATCCACCCTCATGACCTAATCAGCTTCCAAAGTTCCCACCTCCAGATATCATCACATTGGAAATTAGGTTTCAACATATGAATTTGGGGGTGACATAAACATTCAGAATATAGCAAAAATCTAACAGAAATACTGAAGTATACATATAAGGATGTTCACTGAAATATTTCCAACAGCAAAAATACTAGTCCGGGCGTGATGGCTCATGCCAATAATCCCAGCACTTTGGGAAGCTGAAGTGGCAGGATTGCTTGAGGCCAGGAGTTCAAAACCAGCCTGGTCAACATCGTGAAATCCTGTCTCTACAAAAGAAAAATTAAAAAATTAACTGGATATGGTGGTGCGTGCCTGTAGTCCTAGCTACTTGGGAGGCTGAGGCAGGAGGATTGTTTGAGCCCAGAAGTTCAAGGCTGCAGTGAGCCATGACTGTGCCACTGCACTCTAGCCTGGGTGACAGAGTGAGACCCTGTCTCAATCAATAAATAAATAGAAAAGAAAAGTAAAGTGGGAATAATCTAAGTTTCCATTAGTAGGCCACATGGTTAAGTAAATGTTGGTAGATTCGTATTGTAGTATACATGCAGCCTTTAAAAAGAATGAGATTGTGCTATATCTGTGGAAAAGACCACGAGGTAGGTAGGTAAAAAAATAAATAAATAAAAAGCAAGTCACAGAACAGTGTAGTTCTGTGTGATCTTATTTGTGTTTTTAAAAAGTACATGTTGGCTGGGTGCAATGGCTCAACGCCTGTAATCCCAGCACTTTGGGAGGCTGAGGCAGGCGGATCACTTGAGATCAGGAGTTCGAGACCAGCCTGGTCAATGTGATGAAATCCCATTTCTACTCAAAATACAAAAATTAGCTAGGGGTGGTGGCAGATGCCTGTAATCTCAGCTACTCAGGAGGCTGAGGCAGGAGAACTGCTTGAACCCAGGAGACAGAGATTGCAGTGAGCACAGATTGCAACATTGCACTCCAACCTGGTGGGCTACAGTGTGAGACTCCATCTCAAATACATACATACATACATACATACATTGCAAATTGTGAAGAGTGGTTACCCCTGGGAGAGCATTGGCAGTCAGAGGGGCAGATGAGACAGTAAGTATTTCACTTTCAACATTAACCTTCTAGTAGTGTTTAAAAATTTTATAATGAGCACGTCATTCATCCTAACAAATGGAGAAAAATGCTATAATAAACAGTCTCTTCTTCCGTTCCCTCCTCCTCCCACCGGCTTTCTAGGCAAAGGAAAGTTTCTCAACCATGAATTCCAGTTCTGGACTCAAAAGCTGAGTAGATGGAAGGAAACATGCAGTCTTTGAAAACTCGGTTAAAGCATCTGTGATGTAACCATGTTTGTCCCTTGTCAAGTGGCTTTCCTTCCTGTCTGGATTTTGCCCCGTCTCCCTGCCATGCTGTGGCCATGTAAATAATTTAGATGCATAGGATTGTCTGTAGCATGCCAGTTTTACATTTTTTTGTTTTTCAAGATGGAGTCTCGCTCTGTCGCCCAGGCTGGAGTGCAGAGGTGTGATCTTGGCTCACTGCAACCTCTGCCTCCTGGGGATCAAGCCATTTCCTGCCTCAGCCTCCAGAGTAGCTGGGGTTACAGGCAGCCACTACCACGCCGGCTAATTTTTGTATTTTTAGTGGAGACGAGGTTTCACCATGTTGGCCAGGCTGGTTTTGGACTCCTGACCTCATGATCCACCTGCCTCAGCCTCCCAAAGTTCTGGGATTACAGGCCTGAGCCACTGGGCCTGGCCTGTTTTTTTTTTTTTTTTTAAGATGGAGCCTCGCTCTGTCACCCAGTCTGCAGTGCAGTGGTGCAATCTCGGCTCCCTGCAACCTCTGCCTCCTGGTTTCAAGTGATTCTCCTGCCTCAGACTCCTGAGTAGCTGGGATTACAGACACGTGCCACCACACTCAGCTAATTTTTGTATTTTTAGGAGAGACGGGTTTCACCACGTTGGCCAGGATGGTTTCAAACTCCTGGCCTCAAGTGATCCGCCCACCTTGGCCTCCCAAAGGGTGGGGATTACAGGCATGAGCCACTGCGCCCAGCCACATGTCAGCTTTCATATGGCCACCATCCACACGTGAAGTCTGCACCAACTGGGGACCTGGTGACGATGCTCCCAGTGTGCATGTGGGAAGCACAGCCCATTGGTAGCTGTTGTCCTCCTTCCTATGCTGGTTACCAAAAATGAGACTTACTTGTCATAGGGCCAGGTGTCTATGGCGTCCTCCACCCCATCATTCCACAGCCGTGTTTAATGCACTCCCCAATGCAGATCTGGTGGGCCGAGCAGCTTGCAGGGGGCAGCCTGGATGAATTGCCCGAAGAACTAGAGTTGGGAGCTTGCTTTATGTTGTTGCTTTATGACTGCAAGACTCGTGAGTTCCTAAATAGAAAGCAACAGGGTCCCTTTGAACTCCAGGCAGAGTCCAACTTTTAAGGGCCTTGTTTTGATCCTGCGCCGTTCAACTGTAAAATCTTGCCTGATTAGAGTCCATCAGGCAAGGCTGATACCATCTGGCCA
Organism: Theropithecus gelada; assembly: GCF_003255815.1. Classification (NCBI taxonomy): domain Eukaryota; kingdom Metazoa; phylum Chordata; class Mammalia; order Primates; family Cercopithecidae; genus Theropithecus; species Theropithecus gelada. Next base: position 73,885,935 of record NC_037688.1, read on the forward strand.
TGTTTATACCAACTCTAAGGACAAAAACATTCATTTTACTGACGAACAGTTGAAATTCACTCTCAGATTCAGATGGGCTTGCACCTATGGTGTGAAGTAGTTTTAATAGTTATCAGTGGAAAGTTAACTCTGACAGAAATATAATATTGCCTTTTAGAACTATATGTGAGACACGCTCAGCTATTCGTGGAGAAGCAGCAGTAAAAGACACCAGCATGTATTAAACGCCTACTGTGTGCCAGGCAGTTATTATGTGATTTCATTGAATCTGCCAGCAACACTTTGAGTTAGAGAACCCCAGACAGGTCATAGAGTGTTCGGGGGAAGCATACGGCTTCTGAAGCAAAACTTGTTGCCTGCTTGGATTCCAGCCCTGCCAATTCCCAGCTGTGTAACCTCTTTCTCTGCCTCGGTTTCTTCCTCTGTGAAATGAAGATAATAACACCACCTATCCAGGATTGCTGGGAAGATTAAATGACTTACTACATGAAAAGCACTTAAAATAGTGCTTAGTCCAGGCAAGCACTCAATACACGTTAGCTGGCAATACTCTAATCATTCTTATTTTGCAGAATAAGGTTCAGAGAACTGAAGTAACTTGCCCACGATCACCCGTGTAGAAAACAGTAGCGCTGGGTCGTTCCACTGCCTCCTCAGGGGAAGGACGGAATATAGAAAACAGGCCCCCAGTGGTTCATGCCTGTAATCCCAGCACTTTGGGAGGCTGAGGCAGGTGGATCACCTGAGCTCAGGAGTTCGAGACCGGCCTGTCCAACATGGCGAAACCCCATCTCTACTAGAAATACAAAAATTAGCTGGGTGGGGGTGGTGCATGCCTGTAATCCCAGCCACTGGGGAGACTGAGGCAGGAAAATCACTTGAACCCGGGAGATGGAGGTTGCTGTGAGCCAAGATCATGCCACTGCACTCTAGCCTGGGTGAAAGAACTAGACTCTGTCTCAAAAAAAAAAAAGAGAATGTGAGCTGCGAGTAGGGACCACATCTTGTCCATCCCTGTGTCCCTGTCACATAGCATGTCCTCGATTTACTTAATGAAATGCATGGCCTTACAGTGCTTCCCGATCCCAAGGCAGAATTATGCATGTAGAGTGTCTCCCAAGACATCCCTAAGAGGTATATAACAGGCATTTAATACGTACCGGCACCTAATTATTTAACAAAACCATTTCCACCAAAAAAGTCCACATTCACTCCTGTTTCAATTATAAATTTCTTTTATTTAAGAATACTGACTAACACAGGAAACAGATTTAATTCATGGAATTGTGCATATGGTCAACAGTTACATTGTGACATGTTAATTTTTTTTTTTTATCATTTATTGGCACTGTCAACAGATTACCTGTAAACAAGATCACTTTGTATGCGTAAGTCTGCGATGCTACCTAGCTATGGTTTTCTACCATGAGCTCATATATAGATATAGATAGGTATATAGATACATTAATGCTATACACAATTTTGCATGGTTACTGAGCGTCAGTAAAAATTATAAAAAAACACCCATTTATAATAAAAGTGAGGATGTACTAAGACTTGCTATTACTGGACCTTGTTTTCTGTAAAAGTGACGCCACTTGCTGGACGGTTACTAACTCAATGGCACTAATGTATGATGGATTCATTTCCAGACTGTCGGCCACGGAAGCCCTTCTTCATGGCCCCTGCCCTGGACAGCAGCCTGTCCTCCGGGCTCCCCATGTTTTTACCAGCTTCTGCTGAGTTTCTACAATCTTGAGCTGTGCTGAGAATTCTTTTCCTTGAAATTCTTCCAGCTAAACCCCCACCCCCCAACAGAGGATGTCTCAGGAACTCATTATGCCCTGAGTCAACAAGAACTTGTTGATAAATGGCTTAAAAGTTTTTACAAGAAGTAACTTCCCTTGGTAAGGGGTAAATAATAAATCTGGAATTTTCCAGATAAAACGATTTCATTTCTCTGTCAATGCCCCACGGGGAGAGAACGAAATATTGGAGCCCCTCTCCCTACCGGCGAGAGCCAATTTTCTGGTTGTGCCCTGGCTTAAAACCCTTTGGACTCCGAGAACCATACTGAATATTTGCACCCAGTGCTAAAGTTTTCAGGAGAAAGCATACTTAAGCCAATAAATGAATAATGGTTTGGTTTGCATTTTGCTTGCTTGTTAAATAAGGCCTTATTGAACCTTGGGATACTGCCTGTGGAATCTGGCTCCCCAGTGAAAGATGTGAAGTCATGAACTGATATGCCTTTGCATATGCTGTTCCCTCTCTGCAACACCCTTCCTTGCCTTGTCTGCTTGGTAAACTCTGACTCATTCTGCAAAACACTGCTCCAGTGACACCTTTTCCTTGAAACCTCCTCTGACCCTTGGATGAATGGTGGTGCTCCCTCCGACTTCCTCATGCTCTTACTCGCACCTCTGTCATAGCCCTTGCTGCCTGCTTGAATTGTTAGTTTACGAGTCTGGTTGTTCCCAGTGGGATGTGAGCCCCCGGGAGCAGGGACAATGTTTTGTCTCATCTTTGTATTCCTGCTGCTCGGTACAGGGCCTGGGATGGTGCAAGTATTTCATGAAAGTTAGGTGAGTGAATAAATGGTGAATGAATGAATGATGCATAAATGAATATAAAAACGAGTAAAACCTTGCAGAGAGTGGGAGGCATACGTCACCACTTCGCTGGGAGTGCAGGTGACAGAACTGATTAAGAACGACAGATTAGCACTGACTGCAGGAATGCAAAATGAACAAGAACTCACAAATTTGTATATGTTAAACTTGTCATTGCCTTTCATTCCTCAACAAAAATAGGTCGATGACCAAGTATGCGGAAGACTGGAAGCTAAAAAAAAAAAGAAAAAAGAAAAAAAACCCTACTTTGAGATCTTTGGATGATTTGTTATTAAAAGAGCAAAGTGCTGAATCAGGAACCTTGATATGCCTATTTCCAAAATAGTCAACCAAGGCACCCGGAGATGAAGAGGCTTCCTTTCGGACAGATAATACAAGCCAGGCTTTCTCAGTCTCCCCACCAAATAATACTTCACTGGTGTCAGGCTATCAAGTTCTCTTTTAGGAGCATTTGAGGTCAGATCAGTTCCCAGAGTGTCTCACCTCCAGCAGAGATACTAGAGGCTCAGCCACAGCCCCGTTAAGCATTTCGGTATCATCTGCCTGGTAATCTCCATACTCGGTCATCTCAGGAAAATCTCTGATTTCAGGAGGATCAAGTACAAGGAAACCACGTTGAACCAACAGGCCACTTTTCCATGCATGGAGCTCTAGCGCCTTTAATTCATGGTGCTTCCCTCAAGCAGAAATCCAGTCCAGCAATGATTCCCTCTGGTGGGACAGCCAAGCTGTTCCTGGGGGTCTGCTCAGAAGCCGTGTGAAAGTGGATGAGCAAAAGACAGCAAGAGCCTCTCAGGCTGAGGGGGCCAAAAGTCAGACCCCAAGGTGCCCTAGGAAACATGATGCAATGGCTCTGCGGCCCCAGACCCTGGGGTGACGGGCCTGTGCTTCTAGCCCTGAGGCTCACGTGTGTCCCTGTGGACACTCAGGCTACAGTTTCCTCTCACCCAGGTCCAGGTCTAGGTTGACATTTAACAGGGAGGAGGGAGTTTGGGGAATGGTGGATGCCAAGTAAGAACCATGGATGATGCCACCTGGGGATCCTCCAAGGGCAAAGCCCTGTCCAGGGCAGAATTCACAGTTTAGGGGCTCCCCAGGTGCACCGAGAGGAGTGATTCTCATCTTCAGGGGGCCACAGGACCGCTTCCCTTACCCCTGAGCTGAATCCTCTTCTCCCCACTTTACGGTCTTCCTCAGATCTGTCCAGTCCCTCCCTGCACCGTGTTTGGGGTGTGCTCAGAGCTCCAGGGGCTGGGAGAGGAGGTGGGAACGTGTTTGCTTGCATAGGGCGAGGGGGAGCCAGCATCCGTGATCACAGAATATGGCACTTGAGATGGACTGGCACCCAGGAGGCCCAGCTGCCAGTCCCAGGAGCAAATGTAATGCCCTTGACTGGTTTTTGGAAAAATTGCTGGGGTTGGTCAAGGTTGGGCAGAACTCTAGCCTGGACCTCCCATGGCCCTTCCCAAGACGAGTCCAGGGCTCAAGCAGGATCTCTGGGCTTAAACCAATGTGCACCATTGGCTCTGCAGGGAGGAAAATCAACACCAGCCCTTCCCTCCCCCACCTCCCCCAAGACCACCAAAAACGTTCCCTCCCCACAAATCACCCTTCACTGTGCATTCACCTCTGATACTTTTAAGTGAAAACATGAATTAGGCAAAACTAATCAATTTGACAACTGTTGAGATCGGGGCTTTCTCACTGTAGTAGAAATGGCTTCTTTACTTGAAGTCTGCTAAGATGTCACTGAAAATATTGAGGAACAGGTGAGCATGGTGATCCCTGAAGACCAGCGTGGGACGGAAACGAATAGATTTGTCACCGCAGCCCCCCAACACCACACCTGAAAGAAGAGGCAGGAGGTAGGTGAGGAGCATGGTTTCTCAAAGTTGCGTGCTGGGAGAGCTGGGAGGAAAGTGATGCCCGTTGGCGATGCTCATCCATCCATCCATCCATCCATCCATCCATCCATCCATCCATCCATCCATCATCATCCATCGTGGAAGCCCAGGCTTCCATTTGTCCTTCCTACCACCCACCCATCCAGCCTTCATTTCCTTTCTCTCTCCCTTCATTCATCTCATCCATCATTCTCTTCTTCCTTTCCTTCCCTCCACCCTCCCTCTCTCCTTTGAGTGCCTGCTTTGCTGCCCCTGGACTAGGTCTGGTGATAGAGAGATCCCAAGATAAAGTCCTTGCCTTCTAGAAAGTCATGGAGGGGTGGGGAAAGAAAATAAGCAGATAAGTTGCAAAAGCACAGACTGAGTCGGAAGCACGTGCGGGGTGCTGAGCTATCACGGAGGAGGAACAGGCTCTGCTTATTTTAAAGGGTGACTTCACCAGTTACAGCTGGTGTCCTTTCCTTGTCGAGGTTGTGTATGCTTTTTTTTTTTTTTTTTAAGAGATGGAGTCTCGCTGTGTCACCCAGGTTGGGGTGCAGTGGCACGATCTCACTCACTGCAACCTGCACCTCCCAGGTTCAAGCAATTCTCCTGCCTCAGTCTCCCAAGTAGCTGGGATTACAGGCGCCCACCACCATGGCCAACTAATTTTTGTATTTTTAGTAGAGATGAGGTTTTGCCGTGTTGGCCAGATTGGTCTCGAACTCCTGACTTCAGCTGATCTGCCCACCTTGGCCTTCCAAAGTGCTGGGATTACAGGCGTGAGCCACTGCACCCAGCCTGTTTATGCCTTTGAGACCACGTTTTCTCATTTTTAAAATGGAGGTTGATTATCCCTGCCCTTCCGAGGCTGCTGCAAGGATTCTATAAGATGGCACAAGAAGACGACCTGACAATGTGCCTGACATAGAGTATGTGTTCTGATCTCACCACAGCATCTGCCCTTACCCCTGCCACACTGTCCTCAGTGGCTTCCCATAGCTCCTAGGGTGAAATCTCAAGTGCTAAGCCGGATCTGCAGGCCCATGTGACCCGGGCCTGGCCTCTCCTCCCCCAGCTTCGTCCCCTCCCATCCGTTCACCTTCATGCCCCCTTCTTTCCCTTTTACCACCTCTGTAAGCTCCATCCCACCTCAGCCCATGGCATGCACCCTTCCCTCTGCCCAGAATGCTCTTCCTTACCTTCACCCGGCCAATCCCTGTTCATCAAGACTCAGGGTAGAATGCTACTTCCTCAAGGAAGCCTTCCCTGATTTCCTAGCCTCACCAACTGCTGCGGCTATTTGCTCTCTTAGCCGCGTTTTCCCCTTCCCAGGACTTAAAATTGCAATGGATTGTTTGTGAAATGCCATGTGTAAAGCCACGCCTTCCTGCTAGACTGCATGCTTCCTGAAGGGAGGGGCTCTGATGGTCTTCATCATCACTGTAACTGTCTCTAGTGTCCACTTACAACTCACCTTCTCAGCGAACACTTGTTGAGTAAATAAATAGATAAAGAAATCCCATTCGTAACGTTCTCTGGAGAAGCAGCATTCAGGCTATTTTCAGACCTGTGTACCACCTGCCCCCCACGCAAAATATTGCTGAGTACCTAGCAACATTTTGCAGCTACAGCAGGATATACTGGACGCTGATGAAACTCAGCAGCCACTCCTGGCCCCTTACCTTTGTTTCTGGCAATTAAAATGAGCTTATTCCGTACGGAATCATCGGGAGTATCGAAGGAGCAAAAGGTGCCTCGTCCTCTCACCCTGCTGATGAACTGGGGGTACCGGGCCTGCAGTGGGGGGAGACAAGGCCAGCATCAAAGCCCATCACCCGTGTACCAGCTGGGCTTAATGGCTGTGCTTCGTCAAAGGCCTTCCATGGTCCAGCCTTGGCCTCTGCATGGACTGGCAGGACCTCCAGGGGGTTAAGAGCTCTGGTGACATTCAAGCCTGGGTTCAAAGCCCAGTTGTTCACATCTGTGTTGTGTCGAGGGAAAAAAAACCACCACCAACAACAATAATGAAGCCCAGCGTTGTCTCTTTCTCACTGCATAACCTTGGGCGACTCAAGTACCTCTGTTTCCCCTGCTGTAAACTGAAGGATTTAAATGCTGTTGATCGTGCAGTGGCACAATCTAGGCTCACTGCAACCTCCACCTCCTGGGTCCAAAGATTCTTGTGCCTCAGCCTCCTGAGTAGCTGGGATTACAGGCACCCGCCACTACCTCTGGCTGATTTTTTTTTTTTTTTTTTTTTTTTTTAGTAGAGACGGGGTTTCACAATGTTGGCCAGGCTGGTCTCGAACTCCTGATCTCAAGTGATCTACCTGCCTTGGCCTCCCAAAGTGCTGGGATTACAGGCGTGAGCCACTGCGCCCAGCTCAATGACTGGTATCTTTATAAAAAGAAGACAATTTGGAGACAGACACAGGCACAGTGGGGAGAAAGCCAAGTGATCCCGGAAGCAGAGTGAAGCCTCCATAGGTCAAGGATCATGAAGGATTCCTGGCAGCCATGAGAAGGTGGAGAGGGGCATGGATCAGATTCTTCCCCAGAGCCTCCAGAAGGAGCCAACTCTGCTGAAACCTTGATTTCAGACCCTGCCCTCCGAACTGTGAGAGCATAAATTCTTGTTTTAACCCACGCAGTTTGTGGTGATTTCTTATAGCAGACAAGGAGGCAAATGCAGATGCCTAGTCTGGAGGACCTTGATTTCACCTTACTCTCCACTGTCCATGTGAAGGACAGCAAACAAGGGCTTGGAAAACCCCAAATAATTTCAGGGTACTGGGGGCTGAGTTGGGGGAGCAAGTCTTATTTCACAGCAGCTCCTTAGTAGAAACTGGAGACACGGTCCTGTTCTGGGGGTGACAGGGCCAGGCACTGTGTTAGACACATACACAATTTTTTTCTTTCTTTTTGTGGAGGACGGGGTCTCACCATGTTGCCCAGGCTGGTCTCGAACTCAGTTGGGCTGAAGGCAATCCTCCTGCTTTTGCCCCCCTAAGTGCTGGGGTTACAGGCATGAACCCCTGTGCCTGGTAGTGGGCACACCCTTGAATCCCCTGCCAGTGAAGAAGGGCCCACTTTGGTCTACACAGATGAGGAAACTGAGGTTCAGAAGTCCTTCCAGCACTTATTCTAGCATGTGCCCTGCACTTGTCGATTGCTGGGGAGCCGGCAGTTTGAACACACCCCTCCCTCTCTACCGCAGTATGGCCCTGGGGAGGTTCAGAATAATGTCTCTTCCATTTAGACACCCCTTCAGGCCTGTGTGCCACACTGACACACACACATCCACACACCTCCTTGCGGTTAGAAGTGACCACGTGACCAGCTCTTTGTCAAGTGTTGGAGGTGTTATGTGAGATTTCTGGGAAGGCTGCTAAAGACAAGAAGGGGGCCACTCTGTCCTTCCCTTCTTTTTCCTTCTTGTTGCCTGGAATTGAGATGTGATGGCTGGAGCTCCAGGAGCCATTTTGGCCCATGATGAAACCTTGAGGGTGGAGAGTAATCCAGTCCCAGCAGTGGATAGCAGTGCTGATGAGTGGTAAGTATGCAACAGGTTGCACAGAGGAGGGAATAATGAACACATCAGAGGGGGTGAGAGAAGGAGTGCTTGGGGGCTTCATAAAGGGGGGATGTCTGAATTTGGTGTCAAAAGATAACCAGGGCCGGGCGCAGTAGCCCATGCTTGTAATCCCAGCACTTTGGGAGGCTGAGGCGAGCGGATTACCTGAGGTCACGAGTTTGAGACCAGCCTGGCCAACATGGTGAAACCCCATCTCTACTCAAAATACAAAAAAATTAGTAGGGCATAATGGCACATGCCTGTAATCCCAGCTACTCAGGAGGCTGAGGCCAGAGAATCTCTTGAACCCAGGAGGCAGCGGTTGCAGTGAGCTGAGATTGCGCCACTGCACTCCAGCCTGGGTGACAGAACAAGACTTGGTCTTGAAAAATAAATTAAAAAACAAATAAATAAAATAAATAAAAAAGATAACCAGTGCCGGCAGGCGCTGCCCAGCACTTTGGGAGGCTGAGGTGGGAGGATTGCTTGAGGCCAGGAGTTCAAGGCCAGACTGGCTAACATAGCTAGACCATGTCTCAATATTAAAAAAATCAACAAAACAAAACTAGGAGTTCAGGAACGGGTTGGAATGGGATGGAGGGATGGAGAGGCATTCCCTGCAGAGGACACAGCACGTGCAAAGCCCCGGAGGCTAGGAGCAGCACAGCCCATTGTGAATTGCTGGAACAGCAGGTGCAACGCCATGCTGAAGAGCTCCAGTGTTGCCCTGGAGGCTGCAGGGAGCCGTGGGTGGTGGGGGCTAGGCAGGGGAGGGGGTGGTACCTGGAGGTCCAGCAATCCCGTGAGCAGGACCTTCCCGGCATGGGCTGCGTTATTTAGCAGGTCCTCTCGCTTGATGATGTTGATGACCTCAGCCAGCAGTAGGTTCTTGGACGGGTCCCCCAGCCAGGTGTTGAAGATCCGGTAAGGCTGGAACGAGGAAGGGGTGTTGGAAGGGTTCATGCATATGCACACCCTGCAGGGGTCACTTCCCCCAGGCACCCCTCCTCCTCTCTCGAACAGGAGAGAAACTAACCTAGTGGGCGTCTGCCAGAGGCTAGCAGGAGAACACAACCAATCTCACGGAATTCTTCCAACAGCAGCCCTGCAGGTAGGAACTGCTAAGGGGAGATCAAATCGTCCCATGCCCTGGGAAATCCCTCAGTCCCAGGAAACCAAGACAGTTGGTTCCTTAACTCCTATAACCCTCATTTTATAGAGGAGGAAGCAGAGATTCTGGGAGGCTAAGTGATTTGTCCAAGGCAAATGTGACTTAGAGGTGGAGTTGGGACTGGATTGCCGGCAGTGACTCTCAAAGATCACCCACTTGGGCCCTCCATGAATGATTCAGGGTGGCCACGTAGCCAACTAAAACACCCTTCCCAGCGTCCCTTATGGCTAGAAGTGGCCACGTGACTGGGTTTTAGTCAAGTATTGGAAATAGACGTGTTATGTGAGATTTCTAGGAAGGCTGCTAAAGAAAGAAGGGGGCCACTTTGTCCTTCCCTTCCTTTACTTTCCTACTGTCTAGAATTGAGATGTGATGGCTGGAGCACCAGAAGCCATTTTGGACCATGAGGCAACCTTGAGGGTGGAAACTACATGTAGGAATGGTGAAAGGACATTGGCCCCTGATGGCTCTGTGTGTGTGTGTGTGTGTGTGTGTGTGTGTGACTCTGTATGCACACATGGCAGTACACAGTGTAGTGGGTAAGAGTATGGACTCTGGGTTGGAGTCCTGGCTTTGTCACTTAACAGGCTGTGTGACCTTTGACAAATGACTTAACCTCTCTGTGCCTAATTCATCATTAGTAAAATGAGGATAAAAATAACACCTACTTGGTTAGATTGTTCTCAGGATTAAAAGTGTATAAGAAATACTTAGAACTAGGCACACAGCAAATGCTCAGTCTGCTGCAGCAGCTGTCAATGATATTATTGTGTGTGCACACAGAGAGAAATCAGGAGAAGGCTGATAGTGGACTGTTCCAGAGTCAGCCTTACAGAGAGAGCTGGGAGGGCACACCACTGCTAATTGCATTGATAAGAACTGGGCCTGGCCGGGTGCGGTGGCTCAAGCCTGTAATCCCAGCACTTTGGGAGGCCGAGGCGGGTGGATCACAAGGTCAGGAGATCGAGACTATCCTGGCTAACATGGTGAAACCCCGTCTCTACTAAAAATACAAAAAAAAACTAGCCGGGCGCGGTAGCGGGCGCCTGTAGTCCCAGCTACTTGGGAGGCTGAGGCGGGAGAATGGCGTGAACCTGGGGGGCGGAGCTTGCAGTGAGCCGAGATCGCGCCACTGCACTCCAGCCTGGGAGACACAGTGAGACTCCGTCTCAAAAAAAAAAAAAAAAAAAAAAAAGAACTGGGCCTTAGAAAACCTGCGACCCAGTAGGTGCCCACCCAGCTCCTCGATGGTGAGAAAGGAACAGTTAGGAGAAGAGGATGCTCCCTTCTCTGCCCTTGATGTAGAGAGAAGGCTGGATCCAACTCACAGCATTGGGCCTGAACTCCTCCTTGTGGAAGAAGCCCCCAATCATCATCTTCTTGCTGAAGGTCATCACGTCTGCTGGGTCATCCAAGCCCCAGTGCTCATGGGCCCAGAACTTGCCTGTGCAGCCACCTCCGGTCTGGACCTCATCCACCAAGAAGGCGCAGCCATGCTGGCCGGAGAAGAGAGAGGAGGGAGAAACAAACACCCGTGGGAGGCCAGAAACTCATGCCCTCTGTAGCCAACCACCTGCCAAACCCTGGGTCCACACACGTCGTGCTTGTTTTCTGAACAGCAAACCAGCCCCATGTTCTTGCGCTGTGCACAGAAAAACTAATCAAAACACTTAAGCTGAGCAGTTCCAACAAGAGCTGTATCTGAGTGTTTCCTAAAACTGCTAAGCTGGACCAAAAAAAAATCCAGAACATTAAATACTCCCTGCACCAACACAGAGCGGTATGCCATCTGGCTTCGGTCTCGGGTCTCAACCTCGTCAGAGGGAGCTGTGTCCAACAGGGAGGCCTCGACTGTGCTTCTCAGAATTCAGCTGCCGTGCTCTGCTTGTCACCAGGGCTATTTCTAACTTGGCGTCTGTGTTAAGTCAACTCATGTCTTATAACTTTTATCTGTGAACTTATCGGTTTGATTGCCAGTTATATATGCACAAGACATTAAAACAAACACAAAACGTAAAGAAAGGAAATCAGTGTATCAAAGAGATACCTGCACCCCTATGTTTACTGCAGCACTGTTCACAATAGCCAAGATACAGAATCAATCTGTCCATCAACAGAGGAATGGATAAAGTAAATATGGTACATATACACAATCGGCCAGGTGCAGTGGCTCACGCCTGTAATTCCAGCACTTTGGGAGGCTGAGGCAGGCAGATCACCTGAGGTCAGGAGTTTGAGACCAGCCTGGCCAACATGGCAAACCCTGTCTCTATTAAAAATACAAAAATTAGCCGGGCGTGGTGGCGCACACCTGAAATCCCAGCTACTCATGAGGCTGAGGCAGAAGAATCACTTGGACCCAGGAGGCGGAGGTTACAGTGAGCCAAAATCGTGCCACTGCACTCCAGCCTGGGCAACAGAGTGAGACTGTCTCAAAAAAAAAGAAAGAAAAAGAAAATAGGGTACATATACACAATGGAATACTATTCAGCCGTAAAAAGAATGAAATTATGTCATTAGCAATGACGTGGATGGAACTACAGGACATTATGTTAAGAGACATAAGCCAGACATTGGCAAATGTTGCAGGTTCTCACTTATGTGGGGACTAAAAATATTTCCCTTATGAAGAAAGAGAGTAGAATGATGGCTATCGGAGGCTGGCAAGGCTAATGGGGAGGTAGAGATAAATAGGGGTTGGTTAATGGATACAAAAGTACAGTTAGATAGAAGAATAAGATCTAGTGTCCAGTAGCACAATAGGGTGATTATAGTTAATAATTTATTGTATATTTCAAAATAACTAGGAGTGGATTTGGAATATTCCCAATACAAAGAGATGATAAATGTTTTAGGTGATGGATATCCAATTACCCAGATTTGATCATTATGCATTGCAACTATTATGTATCCATAAAGATATTTTAAAAAGATTTTAAGACCAAGTGTGGTGGCTCAGGCTTATAATCCCAGCACTTTGGGAGGCCGAGGTGGGCAGATCACCTGAGGTCAGGAGTTCGAGACAAGCCTGGCCAATATGGTGAAACCTCATCTCTACTAGAAATACAAAAATTAGTTGGGTATGGTGGCGCGCACCTATAGTCCCGGCTACTTGGAAGGCTGAGGTGGGAGAATCGCTTGAACCTGGGAGGTGGAGGTTGCAGTGAGCTGAGATCGCACCACTGCACTCCAGCCTGGGTGACAGAGTAAGACTCTGTCTCAAAAAAAAAAAAAAAAAAATTATATATATGTATGTGTGTGTGTGTGTGTATATGTGTGTGTGTGTAGTTTCAGGGAAGAATCCCCATTCTTCCGCCAACCCCAACTTCTCCACCCCTGATGCTGACAGACAGCCTCTGCAAGTCTGGAGGTTGACAGGAACTCCAAAGCAGAGGTGCTGCTAGCCCTTTAATCTGGGAACTCAACCCAGAAAGCCCTATGGCTCTATCCAACCTCAGCCCCGTCCACTGACCTTCCTGGCAATGTCTCTCAGCTTCCGAAAGAAGTCATCGGACGCGTGGTTGTCTCCACCCTCAGACTGGATGGGCTCCACGATGATCCCGGCCACCGTCTTCTTCTTTTTCCGATATTTCACAATCAGATCTTCCACCTGGATCCCAAAGAGGTAAGTCACCACCGCTGGCAGAGGCTTGTGACCAGTATCCGTGGGTGGGAATCTGGGGTCCGATGAGCCCCGTGCAGTTTTATTGGAAATGTGTGTGTGTGCATCTCCTAAGACCAGTGAAGCCTCTGTTAGAAGCTATGTGTGTGGATGGGAATGTATCCTCCTTGAGATTGGTGCTAGCACCTGGGTGGATACAAACTAATAACTTGGGGCAAGTAATTTCGCCTTCAGAAGCCTCACTTTCCTGATGTGTTGTATGGGCACACAGACAGAATCCACCTTCCAGGGTTGTGGAGAGGACTGAATGAGAAAATGTAGCACTATGAGTAGATTGCTGCGCTAGATGTTTTAGCTGTGGTTCTGCCTCTGTTTTTCATGGAACATGCACCTGTCACTTAACCTTGTTATGTGGGAAATAGCTATATCACGGGTATATTGAGAGAAATAAAGGTGAGAGCACTCACACACAGACACAGAGAAAATACAGCACAGAGTCTGGCACACAAAAAGTGGTGGCCGCTACTATTACGATTAGCACGACTATATTATTATTGATTAATATTGTTCCTATTCTTATAGTATTATTGCTATTATTGGTGTGAGAATCCTTTTGGGGCAGAATCGGAAATGTATCCTTGGTTAAAAAACTGTTCTAAGGGCCAGGTGTGCTGGTTCACACCTGCAATCCCAGCACTCTCGGAGGTTGAGGCAGGAAGGATAGCTTGAGGCCAGGAGTTTGAGACCAGCCTGTGCAACATAGTGTGATTCATCTCTGCAGAACATTTAAAAATTAGCTGGGCATGGTGGCTGCGTGCCTGTAGTCTCAGCTATCTGAGAGGTTGAGGTGGGAGGACCCCTTGAACCAGGACTGTGAGATCACAGTGAGCTATGACCACATCGCTGCATTCCAGCCTGTGCAACAGAGCAAGATCGTGTCTTCATTAAAAAGAAAGAGGCCGGGGACGGTGGCTCACACCTGTAATCCCAGCACTTTGAGAAGCTAAGGCGGGCAGATCTCTTGAGGTCAGGAGTTCCAGACCAGCCTGGCTACCATGAAACCTCATCTCTACTAAAAATACAAAGATTAGTTGGGCATGGTGGCGCATGCCTATAATCCCAGCTACTCCAGTGGCTGAGGCACGAGAATCACTTGAACCCAGGAGGCAGAGGTTGCAGTGAGCCGAGATATCGTGCCACTGCACTCCAGCCTGGGTGACGGAGTGAAACTCTGTCTCAAAAAAAAAAAAAAGAAAAGAAAAACCCCAAACCGTACACCTAGATAGACTAACAAGTGAAATCTTTCTTTGTTACGTACAGCTAAGGAAAAGCCTCTGTTTGGGTGATGTGATTTTGACCTAGGTCTCCACCAGTCACCCCAAGGAAGCTCCGAGATACTTTTCTTTGTTTTCTTTTTCTTTCCTTTTTTTTTTTTTTTTTTTTTTTTTTAGATGGAGTTTCACTGTTGTTGCCCAGGCTGGAGTGCAATAGTGTGATCTCAGCTCACGGCGGCCATCACCTCCCGGGTTCAAGTGATTCTCCTGCTTTGGCCTCCGGAGTAGCTGGGATTACAGGCATGCACCACCATGCCCGGCTAATTTTGTATTTTTAGTAGAGATGTGGTTTCTCCATGTTAGCCAGGCTGTCTCGAACTCCCGACCTCAGGTGATCCACCCATCTCAGCCTCCCAAAGTGCTGGGATTACAGGCAGAGCCACTGCGCCCGGCCCTCATATTCTTTCAACAGATCTATTTTCTCTTACTTTAGAGTCATTGATGCTTGTCTTCCAAGAAACTTAAGTGATACAGAAATTGGTATCAGAGTCGGGTGATGGATGCTGTGACAGAGTCTCATGAACTCTCCCAATATGGAATATTTGGGACGCGAGGCCTCTGTGTCCCTACTTCCCCCTGGGGGAGCTCTGCACAGGTCCCCAGATAAATGCTTCATCTGTTTCTCTTCTCCTGGGCCAAGTCCTGGGGCGGCAAGAGCAGCGGGACTGGTGGTTAGGGAGGATCCGGAGGGTATGAGCATTACCTCTTCCAGACAGCGGGCCTCCTCCTGTTGGTTCTCTTTCACGAACTCTTCCAGAGGGTATTTCAGCCGTGGGAACGGCGCGATGGGCCAGTCAAAGGAAGGGATGTCAATCTTGTGAATGGCTTTGGAGTGCGTGGTAGCTAAGCAACCTGAGTTGAGCAAAACAGAAAAGCAAACACTTGGCTTGGGGAAGCAGGCAGTACTCTTTGCAAAGGAGATGATACGCATTTCAGCATGCGGCTGTCGATGAGCAGGGGGGCCTGTTGCCTGTGAAACCCCAGTTCTTTTTATCGTTTAAATTTTAGTTTTTCTGGGTGCATAGTAGGTACATGAGATGAGTACCTACTACTCAGTAGTACTCCCTACATAGTAGGGGAGTACATGAGATGTTTTGATACTGAACCCCAGTTCTCATCCGGAAGCTGAAGGGGGAACTCTTGAACCCTTAATTGGCATGCGTGAGTGGGTATGTGTTTGCACTGCGATTAATCACAGATGCAGCGCAGGCTTTGAAGACAGAGTCAATAGTTCAAATCCCGGATCTGTCACTGAATAGCCTTGGAAATCCTTCCTCTTCCCAAAGCCTGATTCCCACATCTGCAACGCAGGAATAATAATCCCCACTCTGCAGGGGGCTGTGTGGAATCGGTGAGACAATATGTGTAAACTGCCAGTGTCAGCTGCCGCGATTGTTGCTCTTATTATTATCATTCTAAACACCACCTTGGGAGCGTACTGGTCCCTCCTTACCCATGGTCCTCCCGTGGAACGCGCCCATGAAGGAGAGGATGCTGTAGTCAGGGCAGCCAGGGGCCTAAAACCAAGAAATATCAGTCATTAGTCACAGTTGTAAGGTTGGGGGAACTGTATTGTTGCCTCTGCAAGTCCAGAGGGACACAGAAATCTATCAGAAGAACCAGGAATCCTTCTCAGGCAGAAGTTACACATGGGACCACTGGGGTCTATATCCAAGACACACGTTTTATTTTGCATACATACTTACTTTTTTTTTTTTTTTTTAAGTCACAAAATTTAGGCTGGGTGCAGTGGCTTGCGCCTACAATCCCAGCACTTTGGGAAGCTGAGGCAGGCGGATCATTGGAGGTCAGGAGTTTGGGATCAGCCTGGCCAACATGCTGAAACCCTGTCTCTATTAAAAATACAAAAATTAGCCAGGCATGATGGTGGGGGCCTGTAATCCCAGCTACTTGGGAGGCTGAGACAGGAGAATCGCTTGAACCCAGGAGGCAGAGGTTGCAGTGAGCCGAGTTTGTGCCACTGCACCCCAGCCTGGTCAACAAGAGCAAGACGCTGTCTCAAAAAAAAGTTGCAAAATTTAAAATCAAGAAATTTCACATAAAGACCTGAACTTCTGGCTTCTCACCAGTGCTATACCGTTTGGATCCATTTTCCTACTGTGGTAACCGTAGGTGACCAAGCAGCACCCACTGCCCACCTTCCTCTGGCCGCTGGGGACTCCTGGGTTTTCAGCCCCTGTTCTACAGGCTCTTCAACTTCCTCCCCATCCCCTGGCTGCGTGCTACTCAGGCCTCTGCAGGTGTCAGCGGGTCAGGGGCTGACAGGTACACGCTTGCTTCCCAGGGTGACCTGAGGCAAGGGGCTGAGTCAGGCACCTTGCAGGAACTGCCCCCCCCCAGGCCTTTGGAAGGGGTCTGTGTGCTAGAAAGCGGTCGAGGGGAAGCCCCCACCGGGTGCTCTCCTATGGTAGCTGTGCCTTGGGTTCAGGAGGGGTGCATGGACACCCCATCCCTTCCCAGCCCCAAGTAAACGGCACAGCTGCCAGTCCTCGCATTGTTTTCTGACTCTTCACCCAGCAAGGAAATCCCAACATGTTTCCAGCTGACTCAGGCAGAACTGCTGGAGGTGCCTCAGAGGCAACTGTGGGGGCCCCCAAGTCTCTAGGAGGTTGGCATCGTCTCAGGTTGGTTGAGCACCAATTCCCTGAGACCTCCGGAAAAAACCCTAAGACCTCCTCCTCCCACAATTTCCAGAAACCCTCTTGTGGTTTTTTTTGTTTGTTTGTTTTGTTTTTTTTTAAGATGGAGTCTTGCTCTGTCACCAGGCTGGAGTGCAGTGGTGTGATATTGGCTCACTACAACCACAGCTCCCCCTGGGTTCAAGTGATTCTGCTGCCTCAGCCTCCCAAGTAGCTGGGATTATAGGTACCCGCCACCACGTCCGGCTAATTTTTGTATCTTTAGTAGAGACAGGGTTTCGCCATGTTGGCCAGGCTGGTCTGGAACTCCTGACCTCAGGTGATCCACCCACCTTGGCCTCCCAAAGTGCTGGGATTACAGGTGTAAGCCACCGTGCCTGGCCTCTTGTCATTTTTTTATTTGTCTTCTGATTGTACATGTAATTAATATATACACATCATTTTGCATATTTGGATTCAGCCATGAATGATGAGGAGTGAGATCCAAAAATGTCGATGGTCTAGGATGCCCATGGATATCGAGTGGGAAAAGCAGAGTTAGAGAAAGACGTAGGAGGCTGGGCACGGTGGCTCACACCTCTAATCTCAGCACTTTGGGAAGCCGAGGTGGGAGGATTACTTGAGCTCAGAAGTTCGAGACCAGCCTGAGCAACATAGTGAGACTCTGCCTCTATAAAAATTTTAAAACAATTAGCTGGGTATGGTGGCAGGTGCCTGTAGTCCCAGCTACTCAGGACACTGAGGCAGGAGGACTGCTTGAGCCTTGGAGGTCGAGGCTGCATTGAGCCGTGATCGCACCACGGCACTGCAGTCTGGGGACCAGAGAGACCCTGTCTCAGGAAGAAAAATAAATAAGAGAAAGAGAATGAGAGATAGGATAAGGTCCATAAAAAAAAAAAAAAAAAAAAGGGCCAGGAAAAAAAACAAGAAAAATTTTTAGTGTAAATTTATGTAAGTTTATTTGAATATGGAGAAAGGTACAGATACATTTGCTAGCAAGAGGTGTGGTTAGGAAAAAATATATATTAAGAAAGCATTAAAAAAAAAAAAACCCTGTCTCACAACCCAGAGGCAAGCCATTGTAAATATGCCGGCAGGATTCCATCTAGTATTTTCCTGTATATTCATTTACATGTTTGAGAGCCCAGTGACCATATAATTTACATTCTACTGTTTTTACAAAATTATACCAAACACGTCCAGGCCAAAAGAAACCCTAAGTAACTATTTTTACTGCAGAATATTAGAATGTTAGCAGAGGGTAATTAAGTTCAGCGGCTCCTGTTTTTTTTTAATTTTTTATTTTTTGAGCCAAAGTCTCACTTTGTTGCCCAGGTTGGTCTCCAACTCCTGGGCTCAAGCAATCCTCCTGCCTCGGCCTTCCAAAGTGCTGGGACTAAAAAGTGCATAAGCCACTATGCCCAGCCTTATTTTGTTTTGTTTTTGTTTGTAGGTGATCATAACACAGTATTTTCTTTTTGTTTTTTTTCTAAAGCAGCAGACCCTTCGGTCTAAATCTTAATGGGACCTCATACACAAAACAAAGGAGGCTAGGCCTGTTCTGGGCAAAGCTGGGTGGGGGGCTTGGAATCTCACCCACCTGGTTTTCCCTGTGGCCCCTGGTCACCTCTGACCCCCAGCAGTGGTCTCCTTGGTTCCACTTCTAATCCCTACATTTAATTAGTCTTTCCCCAATATTGGTGGTTTCTAGTCTTTTCTGGCTATTATTACTGTAAACACCAAGGGGGTGAACACCCATGCGTATACATTCCTGCTGACAATTTGGATTATTCTAGAAAATATGTTAATGGCCTTTGGAGACCTGTCAAATTCAGACAGTCGTCCTAAGAAACTGGTGAAGGTTGGTCAGGGAGATCTCCACTCAGCTTTTTTTTTTTTTTGAGACGGGGTCTCATTCTGTCACTCAGGCTGGAAGTACAGTGGCTCAATCTCTGCTCAGTGCAACCTCCGCCTCCCAGGTTCAAGCGATTCTCCTGCCTCAGCCTCCCGAGTAGCTGGGACTAAAAGCCTGTGTCATCATGCTCGGCTAATTTTTGTATTTTCAGTAGCGACAGGGTTTTACCATGTTGGCCAGGTTGGTCTTGAACTCCTGACCTCAAGCGATCCACCTGCCTTGGACTCCCAAAGTGCTGGGATTACAGGTGTGAGCCACTGCGCCCAACCTCCACTCAGCCTTGATACCCAGGGAATGGACTTGAGACTGGGAACACCTTGGGGGCCCTTCCTTTGTTGTTGTTGTTGTGTTTTGTTTTGTTTTGTTTTGAGTCTTGTTCTGTCGCCCAGGCTGGAGTGCAGTGGTATGATCTGAGCTCACTACAAACTCTGCCTCCTGGGTTCAAGCAATTCTCCTGCCTCAGCCTCCTGAGTCGCTGGGATTACAAGCACCTGCCACCACACCTGGCTAATTTTTGTATTTTCAGTAGAGACAGGGTTTTGCCATGTTGGCCAGGCTGGTCTGGAACTCCTGACCTCAGGTGATCCTCCTACCTTCGCCTTCCAAAGTGCAGGGATTACAGGCATGAACCACAGCAGCCAGCCTTTTGTTTTCGCTTGTTTGGTTTTTTGTTTTGAGAGGAGTCTCATTCTGTCACCCAGGCTGGAGTGTAGTGGTGTGATCTCGGCTCACTACAACATCCACCTCCCGGGTTCAAGTGAGTCTCCTGCCTCAGCCTCCCAAGTAGCTGGGATTACATGCGTGCGCCACCACGCCCAGGTAATTTTTGTCTTTTTAGTAGAGACGGGGGTTTCACCATCTTGGCCAGGCTGGTCTCGAACTCCTGACCTCAGGTGATCCAGCTGCCTCGGCCTCCCAAAGTGCTGGGATTACAGGCATGAGCCACGGCGCCCAGCCTGGCCCTTCCTAATTGAGAAGGACAGTGCCAGCCAGCCGGCAACAGCCCGGGAGAGGCTGTGCAGCTTCCCCAGATGTATGTGGTACAAGCCCAGCTGCACTCACCTGGTTAATCATGCACGTCTCCAGCTCCTCCTGGGAGAAGCCCCTCTGCCCTCTTTCCTTGCTCTGAAACAATAGAACAGAACAAAATCTCAGAGATGCTCTGGGGTAGTCGGGGCTTCAACTTTCCAACCAAACCAATATCCAGTCCAGACAAGTAGAAAGTGCTTTCTCAGGAGTGGATCTCACATATTAATTGTTACAGGTCTGTACTGAAACATGAGGCTACCAGCTGTGCTTGCAACAGAAGGAACTAACACACATAATGCATTAAGCACCATCAGCAACGATTTAGATCTGTTGGATTAAGATCTGCTGAGAGTGTATATGTTTTGCCAGGAAGAATGGAGGCCAGGTGTGCGGGCTCAAATCTGTAATCCTAGTACTTTGGGTGGCTAAGACAGGAGGATTGCTTGAGGCCAAGAGTTTGAGACCAGGCTGGGCAAGAAAGTGGGGCTCTGTCTCTGCAATTTAGAATATTTAAACAAGATTAAATATAAATATTTAAATAAAATAAAATAAAGTAGTCACACTGTATAGTTTGTTTGTTTGTTTGTTTGTTTTTTGAGACAGGGTCTCCCTCTGTCACCCAGGCTGAAATGCAGTGGCACAACCATGGCTCACTGCAGCCTTGACCTCCCAGGCTCAAGCAATCCTTCCACCTCAGCCTCCAGAATAGTTGAGACTATAGGCATGCACCACCATGCCTGGCCAATTTTTGAATTTTTTTTTGGTAGAGATGGGGTTTCGTCCTGTCGCCCAGGCTGGTCTCAAGCTCCTGGACTCAAGTGATCCGCCCACCTGTGCCTCTCAGAGTGTTGGGATTACATGCGTGAACCACTGGGCCCAGCCCACATCGCATAGTTTTGATGCCAAAGCCTCAGCCCTTTGCACCATACCCCACTGGGCTGTCTGGAAAGTGCCATCCAGCAGTGGCCCTCCCTGTATTTTAACCCTGGTACTGACATCTAATATTCCAGCCCATTGGAACGAACAGTTAGACAAGGAGTGAAGGTGTGGTGAGGTGCTGGGGAGCCTGTGTGTGTGTGTGCCCCAAACCTCACCCGGTACCACATGAAGATGGTCTTGAAGGCATTTTCATTGGAGCAGGAGCCGCAGGCCATGGTGATGAGCTGGGACATCCCTTTGGGAGCCACCTGTGGGGAGGGAAACAGCCGTGAGTCCAGGCTCATCATGACTCCTGTACTCCGGCTTCCCCTGGCTGGAGCTGAATCTTCGCAGGGGCCATACCAGGGATAGACGGAACCAGGGCTGTCCTGGAAGGTGTCGGACTGGGAAGGTGGACTCAGGTTTTTCCAAAGGTGGCAGAGAAGCCTAGGGAGGCCCTGTGGCTGGCAGAGAGGAAAGAAGAGGGGGAAAGCTCTCTCCTGATGCACCTGCCATTGTCTAAGACACCTACACGTTCCAGGAGGGACATGGAGGTTCCCAAAGGCTTTAATTGTTTGTAGTAACTAAAACCAAGAAGTGAGGGCAGGATTGAATGACATATGCAAGGCTCCTATCATATATTCATATTCATTTCCCCAGCTCCTTTTGTCCTGCACACAAAGAATCCCTTCTGTCCTTTAAAAGAAAAATTTAAAATACTCTGCATGGAAGAATAAGCTCAGAGAGAAGGATTTCCGTAGCAACACCTTATTCTTCATTGCTGGCATCTCCACTTTTCCCTTCCCCTGCCAGTACCACGTCTGAAGACAGTGGGATTGCTTCTCTAGAACTGACCGAGAGCAAGGACTCCCGGAGCTTCTCCACAAAGTTCTCCGGAGGCAGGATTCCCAGGGCAGGTCTGTTGACGAACATGCTCTGCAAAAGGGCAAGAGACAAACGGTGACTTCTGGGGGCCTGACCCAGCTCCCTGCCTACAAACGGTGCTTTTCAGAGTCCCTGTGTTCAAAAAGCCTCCGAATGGGGTTGCAGAATGATGACGTTCTGTCGGGGTGGAGCATGGCAGGTTTCCTCAGACTTTTAGAGAAATCCGCTAGGATTGCTGTGGATGTTTTAAAAAAGGGTCAGTGTCCTGGTTGCAATGTTGCATTGGCATTATCTAGGATGCTGCTGCCGCTGGGGAAAACTGAGGGAAGGGTACATGGGGCTCTTTGTACTGGTTTTTGCAACTTCCTGTAAGTCTCTTTCTTTATATATTTAACCATTAGAATGGCTAAAAAACAGGCAGGGTGCAATGCCTCACGCCTATAATCCCTGCATTTTGGGAGGCCGAGGTGGGTGGATTGCTTGAGGCCAGGAGTTCGAGACCAGCCTGGCCAACATGGTGAAACCTTTTCTCTACTAAAAATACAGAAAGGGACTTTTGGGGTAGAGAAAGAGTTTCTTGGGCAAAATCAGTGTAATGCACTCAGTGCAAATCCAAAAAGCAGCATCACTGTATAGGAGGAGACCCAAGGGCAGAGGGGTCCCCAGAGAGGATTCTCCCAGGGGCTTTAGGACTTGGCTTGTGCTGCTAGAAACTGGAAGATTCCTACCTCTTGCTTTTTCTGCTTTGTGATCACTCATTTGGGTATAGGATAAGTAGTAAAGGAAGTTAACTGTCCTCATTGTAGAGTTGGGGAGACTGAAGACCAGAGAGGTCAAACAACTCGCCCCAAGTCACACAGCCAAGAAGGAGAAAAACCACAACTCGAATCTAGGTTTACTGACTTCAGATGCCACTGTCTGTCAGATACTCCAGGTAGCCTCCACCCGAAAATGCTCATGCTTGGCACAACCCAGAGACCTTGGCTTGCCTGGAAGGGCTTTTTTTTTTTTAAACAGGGTCTTGCTCTGTCTCTCAGGTTGGAGTGCAGTAGCATGATATCAGCTTACTGCAGCCTTGACCTCGCAGGCTCAAGTGATCCTCCCACCTCAGCCTTCCAAGTAGCTGGGACTACAGGCATGCGCCACCACGCCCAGCTAATTTTTTGTATTTTTTATAGAGATGGGGTTTCGCCATGTTGCCCAGGGTGGTCTTGAACTCTTGGACTCAAGCGACCTTCCTGCCTCAGCCTCCCAAAGTGCTGGGATTACAAGTGTGAGCCACTGTGCCCAACCTTGGAGGGGACTTTAAGGAGCATTTCCTTCTGGCTCTGACCTGTTAGCAGGGCTCCTAAGAAATCACATCATGAGAATAAGGTGGAAGCAAACTGGCCCTCAGTGGCAGCAGGCAAGTGGCTCCCTGAAGGGGACAGCAGGGCTGGCTGGCAGCTTGACAGCCTATCTGGATCTAGGAATGATGTGGGGGTGATGTTCTTGCTCGAAAAAGCGTGACGTTAAGAACAGAAGATATCTGGGACATCGGGTATCAGGATCAAATGAGGATAGGTTTCTAAACCCTTGCAGTCAGCTCAGTAGGCATAGGGTGCAGCATGAAGAGAATTGGCTTTGGCTTAAGTGGCTGTGCAACCTTGGGCAACTCACTTAACCTCTCTGAGCTTTGGGTTTCTCATCTGCCAAACTGGAGACTCGTCACTAGGTGCTTGTAAGGAGCCAGTGAGATGATATGGCATACAGAGGATGCAGGAGTTCAGTCTCAAAGGAAGAGCGATGCAGAGGGAAAGACCCAGAGGTCACAGGATGGCAGGTGTCTTACTTGGTAAGCCCCGCTGTGCTATGTGCATTCATTGCAATGTGACTGTGTACATGCAATATCCATGATTATTGTATAACTTGTGAGCAATGTAATGAGATGGTCCTGGTGACATAAGAAATAGTAACTGGAGGTTGGGCACAGTGGCTCACGCCTATAATCCCAGTCACTTAGGAGGCTGAGGTGGGAGGATCTTTTGAGTCCAGGAGCTCGAGGCTGCAATAAACTATGACCGAGCCACTCCACTCTAGCCTGGGTGACAGAGAGAGAAAGAAGAAAGAAGAAAGGAGAAGATGAAGAAGGAGAAGGAAGAAGAAGAAAGAAGAAGAAAAAAGAAATCACAATTGGAATCCAGATATTAGATCTAAGGGACGCGGTTTCATTTTTAGGGAGTCACATGAAGGAATAATGCTGGAGTTTCAGGGTGGTTTGGTTTGGGTGCAAAAGGGTTGATAAACCCCTTCTCGGGACTTTGGTGACCTGGCAGGAACCTGCCCTGTACAAGTAGAATACCATCGCCACCACCTGAGTGCATCTCTAGCCCAAAATTTGGAAGACCCAAGATGTCAGCCAATGGTGGCCCAGCCTACTGCCCTGGGCGTGTCCTGCTGAAAACCTTTTAGCCCGTGGAGGTCAGCTGTCCCCTCTCTAAGACTGCGTCAGGGTGCTCTTTTCATCAAGCCCCAAACCCAGTTCCTCTGCAGAACAAGTCAGCCCAGACTGGGATGGAGAATGTGGTTTCACCATCAAATCCCAGCGCGGAAAACAGTGCTTGACACATTGGAAGCATTCAGTCAATAACCAATGAATGAGCAAATGTCACGCAATAAGGCTAAAGAAAGTGGGAGGCAGCTCTCCAAGGGCTTGGCATTTGAGGTGGAGAAGACTGGGACACAGCCGGAAGGCAGTGAGTACCGGGGAAGGGTTCCACGTACGGTGCAGTTTGGAGGATGGTTTGGAGGAGGTGAGAAGGGAGGTGGGAGGGATCGATGGGGAGAGGTTGCTGGCAGAAAGCCAACTGGGAGACTTGAGGGTTAGAACCAGTCCCCGACTAGGTGAGAGGGGAGAGAGAGGTGAAAGGTTAGCGGGGAATAGGGAAAGTTGGGGGAGCTCCCGGCAGGGAAAGGATAGTACTGTCCCCTGAAATCAGAATCCCTGGGCCTTTGTTTTTTGGGATATATTTTTGTTTTGTTTTGTTTTAGAGGCAAGGTCTCACTCTGTCACCCAGGCTGGAGTGCAGTGGTGAGATCACAACTCACTGCAATGACTTCCTGGGCTCAAGCAATCCTCCCACCTCAGCCTCCTGAGTAGCTGGAACTACACGTATGCACCACCACACCCGGCTAATTTTTTTTTTTGAGATGGAGTCTCGCTCTGCCGCCCAGGCTGGAGTGCAGTGGCCGGATCTCAGCTCACTGCAAGCTCTGCCTCCCGGGTTCATGCCATTCTCCTGCCTCAGCCTCCCGAGTAGCTGGGACTACAGGCGCCCGCCGCCTCGCCCAGCTAGTTTTTTGTATTTTTTAGTAGAGACGGGGTTTCACCGTGTCAGCCAGGATGGTCTCGATCTCCTGACCTCATGATCCGCCCGTCTCGGCCTCCCAAAGTGCTGGGATTACAGGCTTGGCTAATTTTTTTAAAAACGGTTTTTGTAGAGACAGGCTCTCGATATGTTGCCCAGGCTGGTCTCCAACTCTTGGCGTCAGGGATTCTTCCGCCTCAGCCTCCCAGAGTGCTGAGATTACAGGCATGAGCCACCACACCCAGCCGGAATCTCTGGGCCTTGACGTCATGTGTTGTTGAGGACGGTTCTGCCTCTGGAGGCGGTTGACACTGCAAATGTGTCTGACATGTTTGTTGACACATTTTTTTTCAGCACCAACTGCCAAGGCATCTGGGATTTGCACAACGTTTCAAAACAAAGCCACGCATTGCATGTAAACACATTTGAGAGGCTCCGGCCGCAGTGGGCCTCATCAGACACCTTCAGGAGGACGCCAGTTCCCTCTATAGCAGCCCCTAAACCTGTCAACTAACTGGAGGCAAGAGTGTCCCCTGGCCCCTCCCAGGCAGGGCACACCCATTCAGACGGAAGAAAATGTGGTTCTTGCCTATTAGCTCCCACTCTTTATTTAAAGGGAAGAACGTTTTAGGGCTAGGGATCCTGCTTCTGACCAGGATTGGGTCTTCGTTCCGTCTGCCTTTCTTAGATTTCTTTTTGGGATCAAGTTCCTTGTCATGTGTGGATAAGTATGTTCCTCTCTGAGGCAAAGAAAAACCCTCCAGTGATACCCCGAGTTGGCGAGGATGTGGCGAGACTGGAAGCCTCCCCCAGCTGTGGGAGTGGAGTTGGTGCGATCAGTTTGGAGAACTATCTGTCAGGATCTGCAGGAGCTGTACATGGCCAGCAGTTCCATTCCCAGCTTCGTATCTAACAGAAACACATAAATGTGTACAGCAAAAGACATACACGCGACCGTCCACAGCAGCGGTCTTCATAAGAGCCCTGAACTGGAGCTATGCAAATACCCATGGACAATAGGATTGCAGGATATCTGCAGAGGGGAGCGCTCTAAAGCCGTGAGGATAGATGGTGTGCGATTACACACCAGGAGGAATCACCCAGACATCATTTTGAATGAAATAAGCCAGACAAGGTAAAGATACACACTGCAAAGCTCCCCTTACATGCAATAAAGAACTGGAGAAATACAACTGGGTGTGGTGGCTCACACCTATAATCCCAGGAATTTGGGAGACCGAGGCAGGAGGATCACTTGAGCCCAGGAGTTTGAGACCAGCCTGGGCAACATGGTAAAACCCCATCTCTACCAAAAAAAAAAAAAAAAACCCACAAAAACCAAAAATTAGCTGGGTGTGGCGGTGGGCACCTGTAGTCCCAGGAACTCAGGAGGCTGAGGTGGGAGGATCACTTGAGCCCGGGGTGCAGTGAGCCATGATTGCACCCCTGCACTCTAGCCTGGGCAGCAGAGCAAGACTCTGTCTCAAGAAAAAAACAAGCAAACAAAACTGGAGAAATGCAGCAATCTGTTAAAAGTAAGCGGAGTGGTCTACTTAATTTGTCTGGAAGGAATAATAACTAGGTGGGGGCATGTTCTGATTCCTCATTACAACTCATTCATTCTCAATGGGAGTTAAAAAAAAAAATCTTACTCTGTTCCATATAAAGCACAGACATAAATACAACACATAGATACACTCCATATGTACTGTATTTTTGTATTACAATTTCATGACAGGGAACAACTAGGAAAATAATGTCTAAAAATGCTCCTTAAGGGGATGTTCCAATAACAAAAAAAAATTGTGAAACACTGGTTACTTGGGAAATTCATTGAGTTGTGCATTTAGGCTGTATGCATGCCTGCATGGGCGTTATACTTTTTATTTTATTATTATTATTATTATTATTATTTTTTTTTTTTTTGGAGATAAAGTCTCCCTCTGTCGCCTAAGCTGGAGTGCAGTGGCACCATCTCAGCTCACTGCAACCTCCACCTCCTGGGTTCAAGCGATTCTCCTGCCTCAGCCTCCCAAGTAGCTGGGATTACAGGCTTGCACCACCACACCTGGCTAATTTTTGTATTTTTAGTAGAGACGGGGTTTCACCATGCTGGCCAGGCTGGTCTCGAACTCCTGACCTCAAGTGCTCTGCCCGCCTCAGCCTCCCAAAGTGCTGGGATTACAGGTGTGAGCCACCGTGACCGGCCATATACTTTAGTGTAAATGTGCAATGGCTTTCTACCTCTCTCAGGATAGATATGAATGTCTTCTATTGCAGGGGTTCTCATGTGGGGTGACTGTATCCACCAGGGGACATCTGGCCATGTCTGCAGACATTTTTTGGGTGTCACAGCCTCAGGAGGGAGTTGCTACTGGCATTTAGTGGGTAGAGTCCAGGGATGCCGCTCAGTGTCTCAATGCACAGGACAGCCCCTCGCAACACAGAATTATCTGGCTACAGATGTCAACAGTGTGAGAGTTCAGAACCCCGGTCTAGGGGGCGTCGGAAAACCATGTGCCCTGCTGCTACTCTAGTCCTCCTTGGATCCCTCCCCACTCTCTCTGCTCCAGCCACGCGGCTGCCCTCGCCGCTGCCCTCTTCTCCCTGCTGAGACCATTCCTCCCGACTCCTGACCTGCCAGACCTTCCTTTCCTTCAGATCTCAGCTGAAAAGTCTTTTCCCTGGGAAGCCTCCCTGACACCCACCCTCTCCATCCGCAAATAACTCAGCTCGTGTGGGTTTCTTCTCAGCGCCTCCACTAGCTGTGTGACCTTGGGCAAATACTTAACCACTCTGTGCCTCAGTTTCTGTATGTGTAAAACGGGGATAACAAGAGTACCTGCTTCACAGACTTGTCAATATTATAGCTAGAAAGCGCTGAACACAGTGTTGGGTGCAAATTATGCTCTCCATAAACATTAACTGTTAGCATCATTCTTTTATGCCCACGAAGCACTGCCTATCTTACTCTGTAGCACTTAATATGGTTGCAATTCTCTATTCATGTGTGTGGTTAATTGACTGCCTCCGTGGGAATGTGGGCACTGCATTTTCGTTCATCAAGGCATTCCACATACCTGGCACATCGTACAGGCTCGATAAATATTTATGGAATGAATGAATGCAAGGACTATTGCCAAAATCTGCCCAGTGATTCTGTGAATGGCCGTGAACACATTTTGTCTTTATTCTGTGTAACCCCAAGACCTACCGCATTTTGAGGCTGTTGGATGAGTTTCAGCAGGGCGGGGTGGCTGTAACCTGAGGGCAGGAGAGTATTGTTAGAGATCTCATTGCATCCACGGGTTCTCCATGCCCCTCCCTCCTCTCCTTCCCTCTCCCTTCCTTTCCAACCCCGCAACTCTCTTTAAACACCAAAGGGTCTTTTATCCTTTGTTGACAAAAAGAGATTACTGGTGCCCCACCTAACACCCCTGACTCAGAATCTCTCAGGGGGCAGCCTAGAAATCCAACAAATTCTCTAGGAGATTTTGATGCTTGTTCAGGTTTGAGACCTACTGGACTACATAAACATAAGGCAAGATAAATGCACCGGGCATGGTGGCTCACCCCTGTCATCCCAGCCCTTCCAGAGGCTGAGGCAGGCGAATCACCTGAGGTCAGAAGTTCCGGAGCAGCCTGGCCAACATGGCGAAACCACATCTCTACTAAAAATACAAAAATTAGCCGGGCGTGGTGGCACGCGCCTGTAGTCCCAGCTACTCGGGAGGCTGAGGCAGGCAGATCATCTGAGGTCAGGAGTTCCAGACCAGCCTGGCCAACATAGTGAATCCCCGTCTCTACTAAACATACAAAAATTAGCTGGGTGTGATGCTGTGTTCCTGTAATCCCAGCTACTCGGGAGGCTGAGGCAGGAGAATCGCTTGAACCCAAGAGGTGGAGGTTGCAGTGAGTTGAGAATGTGCCACTGCACTCCAGCCTGGGTGACAGTGAGACTCCATTTCAAAATAGAATAGAATAGAATAGAATAGAATAGAATAGAATAGAATAGAATAAAATATAAAATAAAATAAAAAATAATATAAAATAAATAAAATAAAATAAAATAAAATATTAAAAGGGAGATAAATGTAAGAAAATTTCAAGCCTGGGGCTGACTGGGGAGTGTGGTTCAACAGTCCCGAGTGCCGAATTGCAGAGAAGATCCTCACCTTCCTTCCCAGCGCCCACTGGCTGAGTCAAATCTCGACGAATGTTTGCTCAGGAACTGAGTGAGTAGTGATGCCACCTGCAATCTGTGACCCGCAGGCCTCGTCCTGCCTTCACACATCTGCTTATTCCCAGAGTCCCACGGCATTTACCGTCCAGACTGGGCCTGACATTGCATGACAAGGCTTAGCACACTCGGATTCAGCAATTGCTCTTCTATGAATTTATCCTACAGTGTGTATAAAGATCTATGAGCATCAATCTTACTGTGACACTCATATCTCAAGACTTGAAAGCAACCTACCATCCATCAATAGTGGGTCAGGGAAATAAGCCTTCTAATGTAACGAATCAGCTGCAGAAAAGGGTGAGAGAGATTTATTTGTGCTGAGTCAGAATAATCTCTGAGATCTGCTAAGTGAAGAAGGAGAGACACAGGATACGTGGGTGCTTACACACTCACTGAATCTCTCTCTAGAAGAAGCTGATAATAATGGTTGCTTCTGGGAGAGGAACTGAGATAGGGCTCAGGCTTGGGAAAGACACGGGTCCCCACTCTATTAAAAATTAAAATAACGAGACAATAGGTGCAGCACACCACCACGGCACACCTATACCTATGTAACAAACCTGCAGGTTCTACACATGTATCCCATTTTTTAAAAAAGAAGAAATAAAAAAAGAAAAAAAATTAAAATTAAAATATTTGAAGTTAATTAATAAGGATTACTCTGTAGTGATGTTAGACTCAAGCGAGATTGTTGTAATTTTCCAGGGCTTTTTGAAAGACATTCTTAACCATTCTATTGCATGTTGGCCTCCCCTAACAAGTCAAGCTCCCCTCCTCTCCCCACCCCCCTCTTCTTTTCAGCAGTCTTGCCTTGTTGCCCAGGCTGGAGTGCAGTGGCACAGTCTTGGCTCATTGTGACCTCTGCCTCCCAGGTTCAAGCGATTCTCGTGCCTCAGCCTCCGGAGTAGCTGGGTTTACAGGTGTGTGCCACCATGCCTGGCTAATTTTTTTGTATTTTTAGTAGATACGGGGTTTCACCATGTTGGCCAGGTTGGTCTTGAACTCCTGTCCTCAAGTGATCCACCCACCTCGGCCTTCCAAAGTGCTAGGATTACAGGTGTGAGCCACCGCACCCGGCCTGAAGTCAAGCCACTTTCTATCTCCTGATAATTAATGCACCTGCCCTGCAGATCATCTCCCAGTCAGTCCTGGGAGACAATTACACATAAGGTTGGAGAACAAGAGGGCAGCAGTGTCTCTCTCTACGAAAAGAACTCAGCAGCTGACCTCATGTGTTTGACTTGAGTTTCCAAAAATCACAGCTCTCGCCCTGATGAATGCATCCTCACTTTCATGTGTCTGGAAGCCATAGGGGGACCGAGATGGTCAACTGGAGTTTGTGCAAAACGAGCTTGCTGATGTCATGGCCTGAATTTCCACCCCAAGGTTCATACTAACTCCTGCTGAATTTGAACATCATCAGCTAATCTCAGAATTCACTCCTTGAAGCTTTTCTTTTTTTTATTGTTTTCTTTGTTTGTTTGTTTGTTTGTTTGAGACAGGGTCTCACTCTGTTGCCCAGGCTGGAGTGCAGTGGTGTAATCACAGCTCACTGCAGCCTCAACCTCCCCAGCTTAAGTAATCCTCCTACTTCAGCCTCCTGAATAGCTGGGATTACAGGTGTGCACCACCATGCCCGGCTACTTTTTGTTTTTTATTTTTACAGACAGGGTTTCACCATGCTGGCCAGGCTGGTCTCAAACTCCTGAGCTCAAGCCATCTTCCTGTCTTAGCCTCCCAAAATGTTGGGATTACAGGTATGAACCACTGTGCCCGGCCAAATACATTTACTTTGAAAGGAGACTTTATATCAGTGTGGCCAGAGGTTGAATGCCATGGGCACAATCTTTCTGTTGCCTGCCCAAGCCTCTGAGCTTGGGCCACGCGCTCCTCCACAGTAAGAGATCAGCCAGTGGAGACAGGTATTAAAGACCTGGCATCACCCAGGGCAGACTTTCTCCTAATAGAATAGAAAAGTGAAAGTGATTTGAAATGCCTTGGGGTTCCACGCTGCCTGGTCGAGAAGGTAGATGGGAGAGTCACGGACGGGGACAAAGGTGGGGAGGACTATTAACATTCATTCCTGGCACTCCCCCATCCTACTCCAACACATGCTAGGCCCAAGACTGAAAAGTGCACCTTACTCAAAAAAGGAACACTCTGGGTTTCTCCAACTGTTTCCGGGCCAAAGGTCTTTAAGCCCTGGCTCCTTATCAACACTGCCTGTGTGTTCATGACCTTTTTTTCCCTCTGGAGAGATAAGCCCCTTCCAGGTAAACCTCATTTAGCCTCAGATGCGGTGTGCCTTACTGGCTTCTGAAGAAGAGATGAGAGCAGAGCTGGTCCCTCTGATCAGGGAAATCCTGCCTTGGGCTTTTGATGCTGTGGGACCCCCACATTTTAGGGCAGGGCAGGGGCAGGTGTCTGCAAGGCAGCTACCATAGAAATAAGCTTGGGAGGCAGAGAGTCATTTGTTCACACACTGGCTTAGCCTTGGATTCCCTGTGTATGCCGGGAAAACCCTGTAAGCTCCTGAAACTTGGGCCCATCAGTCAACTGGAGGTGATGTTAAAAGACCCTACTCTAAGGCAGTTGTAGCCATTTAATGAGATAACATATAAGGCACTTGGCAATATGCCAGATGCATAGTAAATTCTCTATAAATATCAACTTAAAAAAATCTTTTCGAAGACTACAGATATGGGAGGACAGGTAGCCAGAGAGAGAACTTTTAGAACTTCTAGAATGTTTCCGTTTTTGTTTTTTACTGAGACAGGGTCTTGCACTGTTGCCCAGGCTGAAGTGCAGTGGTGTGATCATAGCCCACTGCAGCCTCAAACTCCTGGGCTCCAGCGATCCTCTTGACTGAGCCTCCAGAGTAGCTGGGACTACAGGCATGCACCTGTAGGCATGCCTAGCTAATTTTAAAAAATTTTTTGTAGAGATTGGGGTTGGGTCTCACTATAATGCCCAGATTGGTCTTAAACTCCCGGCCTCAAGCAATCCTCTTCCCTTGGCCTCCCAAAGTGCTGGGATTACCAGCATGCACCACCGTGCCTGACCAAACTTCTAGTTTTTTTTAACGAACGTTGCTAATCTGATTCCCTGACCTTCATGCACACAGTGGCTAGCTGGGCATTCAGACTGAGGGACTCCTGGGGGGTGGGTCACAATCCCACAGCTAATATATAGTGGAGCCAGGATTTGAACCCAGGACAAGTCAAGAGCCCATCCCTTCCACTCCCACACAAAGGGGAGATGGGGTTTCGTAAATCTTTGTCTCCAAAATGCCTTCCATGGCTGAGGCATTCCTGAATGATGGACTTCCCCCCAAAAATGAGTCCACTTATTGTCTAATAGCATCTTAGTGGGAAATAAATAGGTGTGAGGAAACGAGCAGGGGAAGAAGAAGCGGTGTGGACAGCCAAGGCTGGGTCTCAAGGAAAGGCTCCAGGCTGCTGAGCAGAGTCCAGAGGGAATGCTGATTGGGGGCTGGGAGGTGACCCTGGGAGGCAGAGGCTGTGGGCGTCCCACCAAGGTCACTTTTGCTGGGCAGGTCGCTGTTTCCCAGCTGCTCTGTGTGTTGGTTGATAATAACTCCAGCTGCCTCCTTGCCTGGAAAACTGCCCTTGGCAAATGGAAGCCGCTTTGCCCAGGAGATTGTACAAGTTCTCCCCTCTGGCAGCTGATGGGTGATGACTGGCTGGTGAAGGGGCATAAAAAGCCAGACCCTTTCCTTCATTCTGAGACCAACTGTGGGGTGTGGTGCATGCTCCAGAGCCCCAAGTGGGGTCAGGCTGTGGATAGTTCCAGCTGAGACCTTCCTTCTTAGCTTCTTCCCCCTGCCCTAGGCTCTTTCCTTTCCTCCCCTTTCTCCTGAGAGCTCTCCCTCAATCAACAACCTGCCCAAGAATCCCTACCTCTGGCTGGTTTCAGTGGCTCACATCTGTAATCCTAGCACTTTGGGAGGCCGAGCTGGGAGGATCACTTGAGTCCAGGAGTTTGAGACCAGCCTGGACAGTATAGTGAGACCCTGTCTCTAAAAAAAAAAAAAAAAAAATTAGGCTGGGCGTAGTGGCTCACACCTATAATCCCAGCACTGTGGGAGGCTGAGGCAGGCAGATCACTTGCACTCAGGAGTTCTAGACTATCCTGGCCAACGTGGTGAAAGTCCATCTCTACTAAAAATACAAAAATTAGATAGGCATGGTGGCGCGAGCCTGTAATCCCAGCTACTTGGGAGGCTGAGGCACGAGAATCGCTTGAACCCGGGAGGTAGAGGTTGCAGTGAACCAAGATTGTGCCACTTCACTCGAGCCTGGTCGACAGAGCAAGACTCCATCTGAAAAAAAAAAAAAAAAAAGCAGGGGAAAAAGGAAATCCTCACCTCAGGCTCTTCTTCGAGGACCCTCAACCTAAGACACCTACCTGGGGGCCACTGTCGTCACACCAATGGGTTTGCGTTCTAGCTATGATTCCTATGCAAGGTACCAAACCTTTCTACGCTTTGTTTACCTGTCTGCAAAATGGGGATATTAATACATACTTACCTTGTAGAATTTGGGGAAGGAGTAGATGAGAGAGGACATATAATATGTCTAATAATATGTCCCTTTACACATTACTTATTTTTTTCCTACCCCTGAGCAAAGTGTCAGGCAACACCCTGGGATGTGCCTGCTGGAAGCCACATCCTAATACCTGGATAATCACAACTAGGAGAGACAGAAACAGAGGTTATCTCCAAGGAGTGATTTCCCAGCTCTTACCTATGGGGACAGAGGAGATCTGGCAATAAAGATCCAGCATTCGGTTGCCGTCCACATCAACCAGGTAATTGCCTCGGCTCTCTTCGTAATTGCAGAAAAAATGCACAGCCTCTGCATTCTTGGAGAAAAAAAGAGACTAACTCAGGCTCACCGCCACTCCCTAGATTCTTGGTCTTTCAGGATTAAGCTTGTGTCAGTGAAGTACACCATATCGTGACTATCTGTGGATACATAGGGGCATCTGTGGGTGCCGGCAATGTATTTCTTGCTTTGGCTAAGGGCATGGGTGGTTTGCTTTATAATAGTTCAGTAAGCTGTGATTTTATATTTCATGAATTTTTCTGTATGAGTTTTATACATCAGAACACAAAAAGAGATACAAATCTGAAGTTGATTCTGTTAAGATATGTATGGTAAACCTTAGAGCAACCTCAAAGAAAACTAAAAATATATAGTAATCGTTAAATAAATAAAAATGTTACACTGGAAAGTACTCACTTAATGCAAAATAAAAAACATGACAAGAGAGCTGAGCACAGTGGCTCATGCCTGTAATCCCAGCACTTTGGGAGGCCAAGGCAGGTGGATTATCTGAAGTCAGGAGTTCAAGACCAGCTTGGGCAACATGGTGAAACCCCAGCTCTACTAAAAATACAAAAATTAGCCAGGTGTGGTAGCGGGCACCTGTAATCCTAGCTACTTGGGAGACTGAGGCAGGAGAATTGCTTGAACCCAGGAGGTGGAAGTTGCAGTGAGCTGAGATTGTGCCACTGCACAGCAGTCTGGGTGACAGAGTGAGACTTCATCTCAAAAAAAAAAAAAAAAAAAAAAGGGTTGGGTGGGGTGGCTCATGCCTGTAATCCCAGCGCTTTGGGAGGCTGAGGCAGGTGAATCACGAGATCAGCAGTTCGAGACCAGCCTGACCAACGTGGTGAAACCCCGTCTCTACTAAAAATACAAAAAAATTAACTGGGCGTGGTAGCAGGCGCCTGTAGTCCCAGAGACTTGGGAGGCTGAGGCAGGAGAATCTCTTGAAACTGGAAGGCGGAGGTTGCAGTGAGCCGAGATTGCACCACTGCACTCTAGCCTGGGCAATAAGAGAAAAACTCCATTAAAATACAAAAAAAAAGGCTGGGCGCGGTGGCTCACCCCTGTAATCTCAACACTTTGGGAGGCTGAGACGGGCGGATCACGAGGTCAGGAGATTGAGACCGTCTTGGCTAACACAGGGAAACCCTGTCTCTACTAAAATACAATAAAAAAAAAAAAAAATAGCCGGGCGCAGTGGCGGGCGCCTGTAGTCCCAGCTACTCGGGAGGCTGAGGCAGGAGAATGGCGTGAACCCGGGAGGCGGAGCTTGCAGTGAGCCGAGATCGCGCCACTGCACTCCAGCCTGGGTGACAGAGCGAGACTCCGTCTCAAAAAAAAAAAAAAGAGAGGAACAAAAGAACAAAAGACAGAAGACATATAGAGAACAACAATAAATGGCAGCTGTAAATACAACCATATGAATAATAACATTAACTGTGAATGGATTCAACAATCCAATCAAAAGGCAGAGACTATCAGACTGGATAAAAAGAACCAACTCTATGCTGTTTACAGAAGACATTTTAGATTCAAGAACACAAATAGTTTGAAAGTAAAACGATGGAGAAAGGTATCTGATGCACACAGCAACGGTAAGAAAGCTAGAAGGGGTTGTACTCATATCAGAAAAAATAGGCTATAAAAATGTTACTAAAGAGAGAATATTATAATATTAATATTATAAAGGGTCAATCCACTAAGAAGATATGACAATTATAAACATATTTGCACCTAACATCAGAGCCCTGAACACATAGAGCAAAAACAGAATCAAAGGGAAAAATAGTTTGATAATAATAGTTGAAGATGTCAACATCTGGCACTCCATAATGGATAGGACAACTAAGCAGAAGGTGAGCAAGGAAACAGAAGATTTGAACAATATTC
Source organism: Theropithecus gelada (assembly GCF_003255815.1). Classification (NCBI taxonomy): domain Eukaryota; kingdom Metazoa; phylum Chordata; class Mammalia; order Primates; family Cercopithecidae; genus Theropithecus; species Theropithecus gelada. The sequence continues at coordinate 73,921,898 of NC_037688.1, forward strand.
TAAAAGCAACCGACCTAACAAACATCTATAGAACACTCTGCCCAACAACAGAGGAATACAGATTCTTCTCAAGTACAGAGGGAACATTCTCCAGGATAGACCATATGCTAGACCATAAAAAAAGGCTCAATAAATTTAACAGGATTGAAATCACAAAAATGTGCTTTCCAACCACAATGGAATGAAACCAGAAATCAATAACAGAAAGAAATTTGGGAAATTTACCAAAGTGTGGAAATTAAACATCAGGTAAATAACCAACGGGTCAAAGAAGAAATCACAAAGGAAATGAGAAAAAATATTTAGAAAAAAAGCCAACTACATTATTTTAAAACAAGAGCCAGAACAGATTAAGCATCTGTCTTTTAACTCAGTTGTGATAGAGAAGCAACACAAGGAACATTACCTCATCCTCACTTACCTGAATTATATTCAGCTGTTTCATTAACGCCTGCAGGCAAGAAGAAAAAAAGCATTATAGCAAGTCCACACTCTTTTTTGCCAAAATAGCTTAAAGTCTTTCATGTTTTCCCAAGTCTTGACATTTTCTATAACTTAATATTTTATTAGTCAATAATATTACTTTAAAAATTACTTGATATAAATAGTTGACAGGAAACTATTCCATTACACACTTAAATTACTAGTACAATAGACAGGCTGAAATTCAGACACCTGAAAGATAAAATAAACTAAAATATTTAGCAAGAAAATCTCAAGCTGAAGGTGTTTATCTAGTGTCCATAAAAACACAGATTCTCTGTTATTTGGGAAAAAAATGGTGTTAACACCTCATTAAGAATATAAATAACTGAAAATATTAACTTGCATATCAAAGAACCATTTATAATTATAATCCAAACACTCCATAAACCACTTGTACTTTATTCTATACAGAAACAGGGAATTAGAAACTAGCTGCTTTGATATTACAAAGATTTCAACTCCAAAAGTAATTCAACATAAAATAGATGTTACCAGTTAGTGTCATAAAATTATGTATTTCCAGATAAAAACACAGGATAATATTCATGAAAAAAACATGAAGAGGTATTCCAAGAATTTTACTACTACTAGATTAAAATCTATCTCCCCAATAGAAATATGCATTTAAAATCTCTCCCATTTGTTAGCAAAACACTATCCAAAATAACTACAATCACTTATATTAGTACAAAGATTTCTGGATTTATAAAATAGTTGCAATGACAAAAGAAGTATGTTTTGACAGTTAAAAAAAAAAAAAAAAGACATTACGGATGAAATATGCAAAATATGCAAAGAAAAAATAAATTTGTATTAGAAAGGTTTCAAGACCAAGTTCAAGGGCATTTGATCTCTGAGCCCTGTGCCATGTAACACTGCCATGTTCTTCCACTGTTGGTTGGATGTTGTACCCCAGCCCTTGATTCTGGACTTAAGGCAAGCTATGACTTGCTTTGGCCAGCAAAAGGAGGCAGCAGTGATGGCAGACCCATACAGCACCCAGGCCTCAGTAGAACTGTAGCATGTTCTCCTCTTGCTTTTGTACACCTTTGTCATTGCCATGAGGACAAGCCCCGTCTAGCCTTCTGGAACATGGCAGACACATGGAAGAGAACCAAATCACTGCAGTGATTCAAGCCATACCTAACCTAGATCAACCAACAGCCAGCCATCCCCCAGGCATACAGGTGAGCCCAACAGAGTTGCCTACCCAAATCCCAACGAACCTTAAGTGCATGAGCAATTGGCTTGCTCTATGCTAGTGGGATTTTTGTGGCTGTTTGTTATGAAGTATTACTGTGGTAACAGAAAACTGATACATCTCCTCTGTTATGCCTTCGTTGGCTTCTTTTTTTTTTTTTGAGATGGAGTCTTGCTCTGTCGCCCAGGTTGGAGTGCAGAGGCACCATCTCAGCTCACTGCAAACTCTGCCTCCCGGATTCAAGTGATTGCCTTGCCTCAGCCTCCCGAGTAGCTGGGACTACAGGCGCGTGCCACCACTCCTAGCCAATTTTTGTATTTTGAGTAGAGACAGGGTTTCACTATGTTGGCCAGGCTGGTCTTGAACTCCTGACCTCAAGTGATCCTCCCGCCTCGACCTCCCAAAGTGCTGGGATTACAGGCATGAGCCACCGCTCCCAGCCCTTCTTTGGTGTCTTACGGCAAAATGGCCTAATTGAATATCTCGGATCTCTGGTGATGAACTCTCTGAAAGCAGCTGACAATCAATACAGGTCCCTAAGCTTGGCTGTGCTCTTGCTTCTTAGGCCCCTTTCTCCCTTTTCCAAAATACCCCACTCAGGTGTGCTCAACTCACCCGAGATCTAGGCCCTGGGACTTCCGTCTTCATCAGAGGCCCATCATAATCAAATTCAACGTCGACTTTGGCTGCGGGTTGACTAATGTGTCTGGATCCTGTAGTAAACAAAGACAATGAGAAATCCCTGGTGACAGCTGAGATCATGAGGATTCTGCCCTGACTGATGCCCAATGTCCCTAACAGAGGTAGTGCCAGGACCTTAGCCCCATCCCAGCCAGACCACCCCGGAACACTGTGTCTGGACAGACCAACTGGGGCACCACGAGGACACTGTAGATTTTAAAAACGGGAAAACCCAGGGTCAGCAAAGTTGTAGGCAAGTAGGCATGATCCTGTTTTACTGGCATGAGTACAAGCTGGTGCCAGCTTTCTGTTTATTTATTTATTTGAGACAAGGTCTTGCTCTGTTGCCCAGGCTGGAATGCATTGACCCCAACATGGCTCACTGCAGCCCTGACCTCCCAAGGCTCAGGTGATCCTTCTACCTCAGCTTCCTGAGTATCTGGGATTACAGGCACGCACCACCACGCCCGGATAATTTTGGTATTTTTAGTAGAGATGGCGTTTCGCCATGTTGCCCAGGCTGGCCTCAAACTCCTGGGCTCAAGCAATGCACCTGCTTTGACCTCCCAAAGTGCTGGGATTATAGGCGTGAGCCACCATCCCTGATCTGATGCCAGCTTTCTATTGCTTTCAACTGAGCAATCTCATTTTTGATGATTCATCCTAAGAAAAGAATGGGACCAGTACACAAAGATGGAGGTAAACAATATTCATTATATATTGTCTATAAGAACAGCAAAGAGGGCCAGATGTGGTAGCTCATGCCAGTAATCCTAGCACTCTGGGGGTCCAAGGTGGGTGGATTCCTTGAGCTCAGAAGTTCACGACCAGCTTCAACATGGTGAAACTCCAACTCTACCAAAAAAACCCAGAAAACAAAAATTAGCCAGGCATGGTGGTGAATGCCTTTAGTTCCAGCTACTTGGGAGGCTGAGTTGGGAGGATTGCTTTAGCCTGGGAGGTTGAGGCTGCCGTGATCCATGACTGCAGCACTTCAGCTTGGGCAACAGAGTGAGACGCTGTCTCAACAAACGAACAAAAAACAAAGAGAAAACAACCTAAATGCCCAGCACCGGAAGTCAGCTAAGTAGAATGTGGCATAGCCAACCATTTCATGGAATATTATGTACCCATTGTTTTGAGGTTGACATTTGGAATATTCACGTACATGGAAAGATGCCCGTGGCATTAGCACCTGAAAGGTCAGATTCCAAAAAGTATCCAAAGTTTGTAAAAATGTAATCTACATCCAAATGTATATAGACCCAAGTTTCTCAACCTTGACAATATTAACATTTTGGGGTTGGGTAATCCTCTGTTGTGGGGGGCTGTCCTGTGTATTATAGAAAGCTTTGCAGCATCCCTGGCTTCTACCCACCAGAAGCCAGGAGCACCCAAACCCAGTTGTGCCTATCAAAATTACCTAGGAAGCATTCATCCCATTTCTAAATTCAGATGGTCCCATTTAATAAATGGTTTCTGTTTTAAAAATCAAGCTTTGGGTCTGACATGGTTGGGATCTATGTCGCCGCCCACATCTCATGTTGAAATGTAACCCCTAATGCTGGAGGTGGGGTCTTGTGGGAGGTGATTGGATTATGGGGACAGTTTCTCATGGTGTAACACCATCCTGCTTTGTGCTGTCATGGAGAAAGTGAGTTCTCATGAGATCTGGTTGTTTATTTATTATTTATTTATTTATTTATTTATTTATTTATTCTTTGAGACAGAGTGTCACTCAGTTGCCCAGGCTGGAGTGCAGAGACACAATCTTGGCTCACTGCAACCTCTGCCTCCCAGGTTCAAGTGATTCTCCTGCCTCGGCCTCCCAAGTAGCTGAGATTACAGGTGTCCGCCACCACGCCCGGCTAATTTGTGTATTTTTAGGCCGGTTGAGATCTGGTTGTTTAAAAGTGTGTGGCTGGTCGGACACACTGGCTCATGCCTGTAATCCCAGCACTTTGGGAGGTTGAGGCAGGTGGATCACCTCAAGTCAGGAGTTCAAGACCAGCCTGGCCAACATGGCGAAATCCCATCTCTACCAAAAATATAAAAACTAGCCGGGTGTGGTGGCAGGCACCTGTAATCCCAGCTATTAGGGAGGCTGAGGCATGAGAATTGCCTGAACCTGGGAGGCAGAGGCTGCAGTGAGCCAAGATCGTGCCACTGCACTTCAGATTGGGTGACAAAGTGAGACTCCCTCTCAAAAAAAAAAAAAAAAAAAAAAAGTGTGGCTTCTCCCTGCTTGCTTTCTTGCTCCTATTCCTATCATGTGAGACACCTTGCTCCCCCTTTTCCTTCCACCATGATTGCAAGTTTCCTGAGGCCTCCCCAGAAGCTGAGCAGATGCCAGCATCATACTTCCTGTACAGCCTGCAGAACCATGAGCCAATTCAACCTCTTTTCTTTAAAAATTACCCAATCCCAGGTATTTTTCTGTAGCATTGCGAGAACAGACTAATACATGGTCACGCATCATTTGTTTGAAACGCATTTCACATTTTCCACGTAACGTATAATGAATTTACAGAGGGTGTTTGATTTCCCGGGTTAATCCCACAAATCTTTTTAGCTCCGTATGTTGCTGAAACACAAAGGGTAGCTCAAGCCCAAGCCTTGCTGATCCCTGAGTGAAAGACAGGTGCAGTGAATCCAAGACAAGTGTGTGAGGGTTTACCGTCAGGAACCCCTAGAAATCCCTTTAGTGTTACTGTTGATCTTTCACCTTCCCGGTACTATCTGATGGTTGGGAAATGTTAGTTCCTCTTACTGGGGTTGCCATAATTGTACCAAACTAGGGAATCAGTGGACACTTTATATAAATTACATAAATAATCGAATTTCGTCTTCATATATATAATAAATATACATATATAACAAAAATATATTATATAACTAAAAAATATATTATATAATATATTATTATAACAAAAATATAAATATATTATAACTAAAATATATATTATATAACAAAATATATATAATATACTATAACAAATATATATAATATTATAACAAAAATATGTATTGTATAATACATTATAACTAAAATATATATTATATAATATATTATAACTAAAATATATATAATACATTGTACCTAAAATATATATTATATAAGATAACTAAAAATATATATATTTTTTATATATATGTATATATATTTTTTGAGACGGAGTCTCGCTCTGTCACCCAGGCTGTAGTGCAGTGGCACGATCTCGGCTCACTTCAAGCTCCGCCTCCTAGGTTCACGCCATTCTCCTGCCTCAGCCTCCCCAGTAGCTGGGACTACAGGCGCCCGCCACCAAACCCGGCTAATTTTTTGTATTTTTAGTGGAGACGGGGTTTCACCAAGTTAGCCAGGATGGTCTCGATCTCCTGACCTTGTGATCCGCCCACCTCGGCCTCCCAAAGTGCTGGGATTACAGGCATGAGCCACTGCGCCCGGCTATATAATATATTATAAAAAATATACTATAGGCCGGGCGCGGTGGCTCAAGCCTGTAATCCCAGCACTTTGGGAGGCCGAGATGGGCGGATCACGAGGTCAGGAGATCGAGACCATCCTGGCAAACACAGTGAAACCCCGTCTCTACTAAGAAATACAAAAAATAGCCAGGCGAGATGGCGGGCGCCTGTAGTCCCAGCTACTCGGGAGGCTGAGGCCGGAGAATGGCATGAACCCGGGAGGCAGAGCTTGCAGTGAGCTGAGATCCGGCCACTGCACTCCAGCCTGGGCTACAGAGCGAGACTCCGTCTCAAAAAAAAAA